>NW_027312929.1:0-24783 GCF_040954645.1 Diabrotica undecimpunctata
CGCGCTATCTCAGAGTAGAACTCTGGTCTATCAAAGAGAGTTTTTCTAACTAGGTCATTTTGTTCCATTCGCATTACATGCCCTATCTACCTCAGCCTTCCTATCTTAATATGTTTTATGATATCCGACTCCTGCTATATTCTATAAAGAGTGAGGTTGTATCGTATTTTCCACAATTTTTTTTTTGATACATAAGAGACTAACGTTCGATGTTTTCAAAAATCAAACGTACTAGAATAATCTGTTATACGATGCTGGTAGAAGCTCTCTTAGAATAAACGTTTTAGTTTTTCAAAGTGTTCCACATAGAGTTATATTCTTCTCCAATAACTTATCCGCAAGTTGTAAACTCGTAAAAAAAAATGTCAGTTGATATTCCTTACCCCTTTTCCAAATGGTCTATCAAGTCTAGGACAACTCTTTGGCCTTGAACTTGTTTTGCCTTAGGATCTTGTTTTCCTAAAAATAAATTATATTATTAGTAGATTAATAGATTTAAAAATTTTGCTTATTTTCTTATTGGCAATTCAAAAACTGCATACCCAAATAAATTTGCATGTTTACAACAAAGGTAGTGCAGTCCACAAGGGTCCATATCTTTAATCCGTACTTGTCCGAAGGTTTGTTCTTCATATAAACTCGGAACGGTACTTTACCTCTAAAATGCACTAGCTGCTCATCTACACACAGACGGTCGCCTGGATTAAGTCATTTCTGACAATTAGAAATAAAAATATCATACATCTCTTATTGGGCCAGTCTACCTACTGATTTTCGTTCATGTCTGGTTTCAAAATTGTCAAAACGTATGAATGAAGTTATGTGTTCGAACCTATCTCTAGACATAACAGCTGGTATTATAAAACGGCAGTAAGCAATATCGTTACACCAAAGCATATCGATCACCTCTTTCGATCCATGACAAGTTCCAAGTATAAGCAATACTCCAATTTAGGCTTGATTTTCTACAAAATCAACGCAAACATACACATTAGTTGTATTTGGGTTTTCACTAGTCCATTTATCGTAACACACTTGAGCCTTCCGATTAGTTTTCATGACAACTATGTTTAGAATTTCGTCTGAAGAGGACAGCGTTTTTGATACTTGATATATCATCACTGTAATTTATAAGTCCTAGAGCATGTCTACAAATATTGGCCTTTGCGAGTTTCACTTTTATGTTTTTTGGCAACTTGGACCACTTAGTTCTATCTTTAGATACTGTTGCGTAGCGCAACCTAAAATTATGATCCAAATGACGAACACCCTTTTTTAAAAAATACTACTTTTAGTTTTAAGTCGAGTTGTACCCGAGAATGCACGATAGATGTTGCATATACTCTTTGCACATAATTGCGAGATTATCACGTATTCTCTTCTCAATTTTATTAGAAAAAAAACATCAGTCATTGTGTCACTGTCACATTTGATTAATAAAAAATTAATTCGCTCATTTTTCAACACACAATGTTCAATTAACGCAAAATAAAGTTTCTCAAGTAGTAAGATGTTTTTTAAAGTGTAATACGGGAAGTGTGATCGCCAAATGTAAGGTAACACAATTTAATTAATTAATAGATATAATTAGAACCAGATCGAAGGTACTGCCCCAACAGGCAGTGAGCAACACGTCAGGAGGAGAAGATAAAATCCCCCGGTGTTCTACAGATACATATACCAATAAACCTTCGGAGTCAGTAACTGTTGATTTATTTTGCTCCATGCTTTAATCAATAATAAGGTCATTTTCTCCTTCTACCTCTATTACATTGTCTTCATCTTCTAAATCACTTCCTGTATCCTTATTGATATTAAGCTCTGGATCAACTCTGGATCGTTTACTTTCAAGTAAACGTAAAAGTTCATCTTCACTCAGTTGCTTTCGGCTAGATATGAATGACACGTAACTCATGTTCAGAATTTTATGCTCTATTTACAAATACGACAAGAAACCAACTGATACTGGAACTCAATATATTTATATTATTTCGCAAAATTTTATCGCAGCTCGGCGAATTCCCCATTTAAACATGTAAAACCCTTACATAAAACGATAGTACACTCATAGTCGGTAGTCGGTACTAATCCGTAAAATCTAAGGGATTCCCACATTATTACATCTTTATCAGAATTCATTTTATATGACATAAAAGGCTGCCCGGGGTATTAGGAAACCCCAGCCTATAAAATTAAAGTTTCAGTTTAATCTAACCGTTAAATGTTCTTGTAGGCATAATTTTTTATTAATACAATAAACAATAGATAGATGGAAGACTGCCGATTAAAAATTAAGATCTATAAAGTAACAGCCAAAAATTGTAATCTGGGGTCAAAATAGATCCCATCGGACCGGTCAGTCCGATGAAGGTTAAGGATAACGATCACAAACACATTTTTATACTGTGCTTCAGTTGTGATAATATGGTTTTATTCGTTTTTAATTATTTACATAAACTCAAAAGGTAATTATCGAACATTTATGAATTTGTTCTGTTAAAATTTAGTAATATGTTCCTTAAAATGACCTATCTTTTTTATTTTGAATCAATATAAAATAAAATTTAAAATTTTAATTTTCAAATATAAAAAGTATTCAAACATTCTAAGAAATAACAAAAAACGGAACGCACCGAGTGCTACTTTCGCTAATTTAAAATTTTTAATATCAGCTGTTGTAACACCATCTGATATATATTTATATTTTTAAAATTAAAACAACATCCCGTCCTTTTCAATAACCAACAGGCAGAAAGGTTTTCAATTAAATTTTTTATGTTGCAAAACTAAGGTCCGTTTATCCGATTCGAGTTAGTGATCACTAGATCCCGTGCATAATGGAAAATTCCAACTCTGCATGAATATTGAACACTTTTGTGGCTTCGAACTGGGCTCAATAATGCATTCAGATGAATCAAATATGTACAATTGACAGGTAGTCGATACTAAGCAAATTTATCAAAATATTAATAAATCATGAAAATAAATAAAGGACCAAATAGAAATAAAATCTTTATTTAAATTATAAATTTTGATGGAAAATATTATTAATTTGGAAATATTTATCACACATGAATAAATAGGCTGTTATTAAATTTGATTTGCCAAAGAAGTATATTGCAATTTTAGTATATATAAATATATATATATATATATATATATATATATATATATATATATATATACCATCGTCGAAGCGAATTATTGGCGACCATAAACAGATTAAAGACAAGGAAAGCAGCAGGACCACACGACATTATAAATGACTTCTTCAAGAAAGGGGGAGAGGAACTAGCCCACAGAATCCACAGCCTAATAGAACGAATATGGGAAGAAGAACGCATGCCGAACGACTGGAATTGTGGTCTGATAACACCAATCCCTAAAAAAGGCGACAAGACGAAACGCACTAACTACAGGTGAATTACATTATTAAATACAATGTTCAAAATATTAACTAAGTTGATAAGACAAAGAATAAAAAAAGGAACTAGAACAAAAATAGGTGAATATTAACATGGATTTAAAGAAGGTAAGTCAACAATAGATGCAATACACATTGTAACGCAAATCGTTGAAAAAAGCTACGAGCTCGGAATATATCTACATATACTGTTTATTGACTACAAGCAAGCTTTTGACAGTGTAATAAGAGAGGAGCTAATAAGTCTCACGAAAATGACGATGAAGGAATCCAAGGCACGAATCTTAACAAGGGAAGGCCCGTCAGATGAAGTACAAATGGAGGTAGGTGTCAGACAGGGAGACTCCCTGTCAACAACATTATATAACATTGCCATAGAGGGGGCAGTAAGAGCAGCCAAAATTATGGGAACGATTATCGAATCTTCAGCCCAACTGATAAAGTATGCAGACGATATTGCACTGGTTACTAGAGATTTAAAAACCATGCAGAACATAATATTAATACTGGATAAAGAAACAAAGAAGAGAGGGCTAGTAATAAACCAAAGCAAAACGAAATACCTCAAGTGTTCAAGAGAGAATACGAACATAGAGAAAGAAATTAAGCTTGGTGCATATACATTTGAAAGAGTATATCGTTTCAAATACCTGGGAGTGATGGTGAATGACAGTAATGATAGAACGGATAAAATAAATGAACGCATCCTACTGGGTAATAAAACCTACTGGAACTACCAAAAATTCCTGAAAAAAAAGCACATCAGTAAGAAAACCAAATTAAAAATTTACAAGACTGCAATCAGGCTAGTGATCACCTATGGTGCAGAGACGATATGCCTAACACAAAAAGATGAAATGAGGTTGGAAATTTTAGAGAGAAAGATAATTCGACGAACAATGGGATCGGTGAGGATGAGTGTAGGCGAATTTAGAAGATTACCCAATGAAGAAATTAAAGAAGTCATAGAGGGTGAAGATATAATCAAGTTCGTGAAGACGCAAAGGCTCAGGTGGTTGGGACATACAGAAAGAGCTAACCCAGACTCTACGCTAAAGTGAATAACTGGATAAAGACCAACAACAATGAGACTAAAGGGGAGACCCAAAACAAGATGGAGAGATCAAGTCTTAGGAGATATAAAGAAGCTGAAAATCTACAATTGAAAGGAGCGCTGTAAGGACCGGAAAGAATGGAGGAAAATTGTAGACAGGGCCAAGTCACACACGCTGCTATAATTATAAAAAAAAACAACAGCGGACTGATTCTCCGCAATAAATGAATCAGAGAGCCCAAAAGGGCGGCAAACACTCCGCCAGGAGTAAATAAGCCAGGATGATGATGATATATCATCGTCATGATGATATTCATGATAGAAGATCGGAGGACACAACTGGAAGCAAGTGGCGCAAAATAGAAGACACTGTTGGATTACTGAAGGCTGAAGGCTATATATATATATATATATATATATATATATATATATATATATATATATATATATATATATTTTATTTAAAAACATGACCCTTATGGTTTTTTTATTTATTTTCAACATTAAAAAAAATCACTAAACCCTGGCTATGCATTCACTTATGTCAACATGCTTGAATTTTTTTATAACTACGTTAAATTGAGACATAGCTATGGAAACATGACATCAAAACAATAATATTGTCACTTAATGTCGAATGTATTATGTAGTATTCTAAAGCTTTTTGCCGTTTGTGGATTATAAATGGATCGAGGTAAAGTTATTGATGAGAAAGTTTGTTCAATCATTATTAGATTTTTCAGTGATCGAAAATCCAATTCAGAAATCGCGAATATGTTGCAATTATCACGATATAGTGTAAGATATATAGTCAGAAAGATACAAAACTACAGGTTCGGTCCTCACAAAACCTAGAAATGTACGAAAAAATAAAGGTAAGTTTTATAGTTGAAAAAATTAGTATGAATTGTTTTTAATAAATTTTGTCACATTACGCGCTATCTCAGAGTCACTTTTTACATTAGAACATAAGAAAAATAGCCTTAGATAGTCAAAAGAGCATAAATATTGGACTTAGTCACAATGGCATTCAATACAATAGAGTGATGAGTACAGATTTGAAGTGTGTGTTATAAGACAGTAGAAGTCGCGTCATTCGCAGAAAAAATAAAGCTTTCCATCCCGACTGTCTAAAGAAAAAAGTCAAATTTCTTGCATCTTCCATGTGTGGAACGTGTGGGAAAGTTAGGTACATTTTATCGATGGGATTGTTAACACAGGCTAATATTTGAATATTTTAGAAGAATTTCTCTTACCGTTTTAGGAACAACGTTTCAATATTAGCGAAAGATTTCGTTTTCCAACAGGACGGCTCAGGTGGTCATACCTCAAAAAAGAGTTTAAAATGAATTGAAGACCATGTCATACCACTTCCGGAATGGGTTTATAACAGTCCCGACTTGTCTTCACGTTACAAAATATTTTCTATAACTAGGAAATTCAAAAATGTTGTTCGATGTATTAAAATTTCTAAAATTTACGCTGCGCTTTAATTTTTTTCTCTAAAATTTAATTTTCTTATCGATATAACCTTGAGCCAACTGATATGGGAAGGGGCTCGTATTTGGTATTTCTTATATAGGATTAATTTGTTTCGTACTTACCATTTGAGGAAGTTTGTCAAAATATTTGAATTGAAACAGTTATACAATAAAAGAATTTACTATACACAAAAATTACTCATATTTGGCATCCACAAATGAAAATTATTAATTAAAAATGTTAGACATGGACTTACTGTAGAATTTTCTTTTGTTTATAAGTCTAGTTAGCCCTTAAGTACTGACATATGAATATTGGAACACAATTACTTACATATCGTCTGTGAGACTACTCTAAATATAAACAATTATATTTGCATGTTTTTTGTGAAATTCAGTTAAATATATTTTAAACGTCTTAATTACATTCATTTGCCATAACATATTTTAAATAAATTAAATATACGAAGACGGTTGCGTTTTGATTGAATTTGAGTCTCTTACCATTCTCTAACACAATGTTTCTGGGTATACCCGTCATCAGAGAGACTTGTAAGAAGATTCAAATCAAATCAAAACGCACTGACTAGTATGGCAATTATAGGAAAAATAATTATCAGAGTATTATTTTTAATAAATGTCAAAAACCAACACAAACTAATTGAAAAAAAAAATTATTACTTTGGAGACCGAAAAATATAAACCATGTGTAACACTTGAAAATTTTACAGTAAAAAAATTATTAAAAATTTCTTCTTCTTCTTCTTAAAGTGACGTCTCCCTACGGAGATTGATAATCATAATAGCTATTTTTATTTTTGAACTTGCTGCTCTAAACAAATCGATCGATCTGCATTGATACCAATCACGTAGATTCTTCAACCATGAGTTCTGCCTTCGGCCAATAGCTCTTCTTCCTTGAATCTTTCCCTTTATTATGAGTCTAAAAATTTCATATTTTGGTCCCCTCATCACGTGGCCTAGGTATTAAAGTTTTCTGGTTTGTATAGTGGTGATTAGTTCTGTTTCTTTACCAACCCCCTCCAGTACTTCTTTATTTGTAGTTCTATCAGTACATATTTTTAATACTCTGCGGTATAACCAGCGTTCGAAAGCCTCGATTCTTTTTAAATTGTATTTTTTTAATGTTCAAGTCTCAGCTCCATACAATAATATTGAAAATATATAACAGCGAATGGTACGTAATCTGATCTCCAAATTTAGATTTTTGCACGTTAGGAGTGGCTTTATTCGTATAAATGCTGATCTGGCAATCTCTATTTGCCTGTTTATTTCTGCAGTATGATCATTGGTTTCATTGATTAAAGTTCCCAAGTAGGTACTGATATTTTTCTACTTGTTCTATCACGTTACCATTGTCAATAGGTGATGTATATTTTATTGTCTTTTTGAAATTAACATGTACTTCGTTTTTTTAGCGTTTATAGTAATTCCCGTCTCAGCACTATTCATACTTAAGCTTTCGATAAGATGTTGTAGATCTTCTATAGTCGTTGCCATGATCACAGTGACGTCTGCATATCGCAAGTTGTTAATTAGTTTTCCGCTAACGGTAACTCCCGCTTTGATTTGAATATTGAGCGTGTTTTGGAAAATTTCTTCAGAATATAAGGTAAACAAAAGTGGCGATAAAATACATCCCTGTCTAACTCCTCTACAGATCTTCATGTCTTCTGAGTGTTGCCTGTAAATTTGAACTATGGCACTTTGGTTCCAATATAATGTTTGCACTATATTTATCATTTTACTGTCAATGCGCTTGTTCATAAGTATTGTGTATTAGTTTATCATGTCTTACTTTATCGAAAGCTTTATCTTAGTCAACAAAGCACGTAGTCAACAAGAATCAATATATTGATTCTTGTTCGGAACCCGAACTGCATCCCGGTAATATCCTCCTCTAGCCTTTCGTATATTCTCAGATGTATTACTTTCGGCAGTACTTTTAAAGCATGACTCATGAGGTTCAGTGTTCGAAAATCAGAGCACTCTTTTGCTGCTTGTTTTTTAGCTATGGTTATAAATGCTGACTTCAGTCACTCTGGTAATATTCCTGTATATTGTTACGATAAATAATGACGTGTCATATGACTCAAAACTATAAACATATTTATTGCTAATATCTGTTCTGTTCTAGTTATTTCGACGCTCAGTTGAAAGACCTGTTACCTGAATTATGATGAGTCACCCGCGATTTGAAATTTCCAGAAGCAGGTCGAATGAAAACCAGTATGAGCGACTTTATCGGCTCTTCGATGGGGGATCGCTGCAATTCTCGAATAACGGAATTTTATATTTAAAAAGGAATTTTGTTGTAAACAGAACAGTTAGTTTTTGAATATCGTGCCGCGTTTTAAAATGTAACGCACGTATTATAATAAATGTAGATAAATTATATAATTATTGGTGTAAAATAAATTAGTAATAAAGACTAATAAATTTGTAAGTGTTATAAATGGAACCTTTAATATTAAATAAAAACAATAAATTATATTAATAATAACATAACAATACATTCACCATGTTGAATAAATCTGCCAATACTTCCAAGTTATCCTCTTTCACTAGTTTTAACAGTTCTGCTGGTATTTCATCCAATCCAGCTGCCTTATATATTTTTATATTAAAAATTACTATTAACTAATACTAATACACTACTAATTATTAGTGGATGTAGCAAAATGTATATGAAGTAAACACACACTTAGGTAAAGTTATGAAAAAGTAAATTAAACATAAGATAACAAATGCCAAAGTACATCATTTTCTTTACTTATCTTTAAATAAAAGCATTAAATATTTAAACTGTATATAAAACTTGGGATATCTGGTGTAAAATTTATTATATGAATAATACGAGTCATAAAAGTTGTCGTCGTCAGAGGACCGATGGGACGAGGAATCAGAGGTCGATCGAAACCTAAATTAAACAATATAGAGGAGAATATGCAATCTAGAAGAATGGGATAATAAAGAAAAGCTTCCAGATACAGAGGAAATGGATAATTGCCTTTTAACTTGATTTAATGCCACTGATATTGATGAATATATTTTTTGAAAAAACCTCGTTCCCTTTCATGTGGCATTACTTACCTGTTTTTCATGTACTCTGTAATGTTTCATACAAATATGACTTTTTGTTAGTAGTAAGTGGAATGGTACACTAAATTTAGTTTTAGAAAGCATTTTACTTAATACGACTCACAGGTGCTTATGTTGACACCAGCCCACAAACGCGCTATCTCAGAGTATATAGAACATACAACCTTTTTTGATTTTCAACAAAGATCTACAAAATTAGGTTCATTATAGGATGAGTTTAATGATTTACAAACCGACATTAAACAAGAATGTGATGATGATCACTTAGAAAATAAATATGCTTAACGAATAAACTTTACAAATCACCATTCAACTTACACAGCAAGTGCTTTATGTATGATATCCAAATTAAATGGAATGAGTAATTCTGAAACAAATCATATAACTCACAGTGAGTTATTTGAAAATAAAGTAGAATTTGTCAAGCTTCCTCCAGTCATAATTCCTTCCTTTAATGGAGAGTTTTGCAAATGGATAGAATTCAAAGAAACATTTGAGTTACTAGTTCACCAAAGCTCTTCATTGAATGACATTCAAAAATTTCATTACTTACGAACTTCTTTAGGCGTTCATTCTTCTTCAGGCGTCAATTCTTTAACAAATTGTTAGGCATTTAGAATTTTCCTAACAAAATTATATTATCTTAGCATGACAGGCTTTATACAAACGGTTTGACAATCTTCATTTGCTTGTCAATAGTCACATTAAATCATTGTTTAATTTAAAATCAGTTACACAAGAAAGTGTTAGGGAATTATTAAATACAGTTAATCAACATTTGCTTATTTTAAAAAACTTAAAGTGGTCTTATAAAAAACCATTATCTAGTGCTATATTAATTCTCATTATTTCAGACAAATTAGACAAAGTTACTTTAAAAGAATGGGAGTAAAAATACGATAAGGATAATTTACCAGAAGTCAATGATTTATTTAAATTTCTTGATAATAAAGCAAATCAATTAGAAATGCTTGGAGAGAGGGAAATAAAGGTCAACCCTCAAGTTCAACAAAGTTCTCAACAGAGAAAACCATTTAAAAAACATGTATCTTCAGTGTCAAATAATCTTTCTAATGCCAAGCAATAAAAAGCATATGTCATTTATGTAAAAGTGAACATCATATTTAATATTGTCCTCAATTTTTACAATTGGGTATGTCTCAAAGATGGACAAGGATTAAAGGTATGAAATTATGCACAAATTGACTATGCAAGGGATATTTTAGTGAAGATTGTAGACATGGGTCCTGTATAGTTTGTGAAGGTAAACATAATACTCTGTTGCATCATTATCAGGATTAAGGAACTTATTCAATTAATCACATTACCAACGACTAGCTCAAGCTCGGTCTTTACAAGTAACAAATAATGACACCAATTGTCTTGAATCACATAACTCAACAGAGCTAGCTGTGTCTAAGTTCTCAAAAACTAATAATTCATATTTTTTACTGTCTACTGCCATCATTAATATATGGGATGGTAATGGTCAAGTTCATCAGGTAAAAACTGTTCTTGATAGTGGTAGCCAGACTTTATTTCTAAAAGAAAAATTATGCAAAAAACTTAACCCAAAGCAAATAGATGCAAATCTTTCAGTTGTAGGGATAATTCGTGTCACTTCCACCCTACGTTATAAATGCAATGTTTCTATTGGATCTACTTATGATACAGATATCTTCAATTTAACATGTTTTGTCCTACCTAAAATTGCAGTAAATTTACCTATTTATAACATTGAAGGTTCTAAATTAAATATTCCTAAAAACATTTCTTTGGCAGATCCTTCTTTTTATAGATCACAATCAGTTGATATGCTCATTGGTTCAGATTTATTCGGAGATATACTTCGAAATGGAAAAATCTCTCTTTGAAAAAATCTTCCTGTCTTACAAAACACAAGTTTAGGTTATGTAGTTGCTGGGTTGTGGTCACAAAATGTTGATAAGGTCCAATGGTTTTTTGTACACAGTGATCAAGTAAAGAAGGATCTTGAAAAATGTTGGTCAATGAAGAAGTTTCAAATACAAAGTTAATTTCTCAGGAGGACAACATATGTGAAAAACATTTCAAGAATATATATTCTAAAGATTTAACTGGTAAATTCATTGTCAAGATTCGATTAAAAGAAAGTGAAGAACAGTTAGGAGACTTAAAGGACTTAGCTGTGAGGAGATTTCTAAATCTTGAAAGACAATGTGAAAAATATATTCAATTAAGGAAACGGAATGAAAGGAAAGATATTAAATTGGCGAACAGTTTCACAGCTGATTTGAACATTATGAACATCTTCAAGTTGGGATTGTAAGCTTCTTGTAGTTACAAATCGTTGTTTTTGGGGTGTGAAGTCGTAAAAAACGGTCTTGAACGGACATTGTTACACGATGTCGACCCTGTCCTGGACGCCTAGAGTGACAACCGGTCTCTCTGTATCGTTCCACCATTCGTGAGACCGATGTACGGTGTATGCCGAATCGTTCCTCTAAATGTCTGTAACTCTAACCTTCTTCGTGCAAAAATAATTATTTGAGCACACTCTTCATTAGTCATATTTCTCGATTCGCGTTACATTTTAATTAAAACAATAGCAAAATGTTACCACCAAACAGCAATAGTTCACACAAGGACTGAAAAATGACACAACAATACAATAACAATACTGTCTTATCGACATTAACAAATTTACAACACCTTTGTTTTGTGTTCCTTAGAAACCGGTTGAAACAAAAAAACAATACAAGTAACCTGATAAAAACATTCCAAATACATGGTATATTCCATACAAAATGAATACAGTTAAATTTAAAGCAACAATGAATCGCTTTTTTTGTGTTTGTAAATGATGCGTTAATTTCTTGGAGTAGTGTAGATATTGAGCAGATATTCTTTAGATTCTAAACGGATGAAATCCTTGATATGATGGAAGAAAGAAGACAACACAAATGCAAAAATCAAGAGAATTATCAAGAAACAAGTCACAATATAAAAACAAAGATAAAGGAAGCTAAGGAATGCTGGCTGAAGGAGAAATACGATGAAATCGAAGAGTGCGACAGAAAATGACTACCACAACATGCACAAAAAGATCAAATAATTAACAACTAAAAAGAAAACCAATAATCCCCACCCGACACTAATAGACGCAGACGGTAACCATTTATCAAACGACTTGAAGCTCATTGACACATGGAAAAATTACGTAGAACGACTTTTTAATGATAAACGCAGAGCGACAGTGGACCAAGAGGACGACATGACTGGACCCGAAATACTAAGGTCTGAAGTGGAAAAAGCCATTTCATCGCTAAAAAACGATAAAACACCAGGTCCCGACAACATACAAGGTGAGATCATAAAACTCCTATGCGAAACGGATGACCACTTCCTCGATTTTCTGACAGGCCTTTTTAACACCTTTTACGACAAAGGGGAGATTCCGGAGGAATGGCTTCGATCGACCTTTGTAGCCATACCTAAAACACCAAGTGCAAAACACTGTGATCAACACCGCTTAATAAGCTTGATAAATCACATTACCAAAGTTTTCACCAAAATCATACACAATAGAATATATAACAAATGCGAAGCAAATATATCGGAGTCACAGTTCGGATTCCGAAGCGCATTGGGCACAAGAGAGGCGATCTTCAGTCTGAAAGTTTTAATTCAAAGATGCAGAGACATGCACAAGGACGTCCACTTGTGCTTCATTGACTTCTCCAAGGCGTTTGACAAGGTCAAACATGATAAACTCATGGAAATGCTCAGGAAGATGCATATTGATGGCAAGGATCTGCGCATAATAACCAGTCTCTATTGGAACCAAAGTGCTGAGATAAAGATGGGCAACTTACACAGTGGGAAAATAGATATTAAAAAGGGTGTATGATAGGGATGCGTCCTCTCGCCGCTCCTGTTCAATATATATACTCTGAACAAATCTTCAGAGAAGCACTGGGAGAAGTTTCGGAGGGTATCAAAGTAAACGGAGAGGTAATCAATAATATTAGATATGCTGACGACACAGTTATTATCGCAAATGACTGCAACGAGCTTCAAAGACTCATGCAAAGCATACACACAGCAAGTCAAGAATATGGTTTAGAACTCAATACAACCAAAACTAAATGCATGCTCATCAGCAGAACACAACAACCTCCGATGCAATTGACATTAAACAACCGAAAAATAGAACAAGTGGAGACATACACATACCTTGGAACCACAGTCAACACAAAATGGGACCAGTCAACAAAAATAAGATCACGAATTGAAAAAGCGCGAAACGCGTCTTGTTCGCGGTCTTGTTCTATGGAGCAGAGGCATGGACCACAACAGAAGCCACCCTGAAGAAACTAGAATCCTTTGAGCTGTGGATATATCGCCGTATTCTTCGGATATCCTGGACAGATCACATCACTAACGTGGAAGTAATGCAGAGAATAGAAGCCATCCTGAAGAAACTAGAATCCTTTGAGCTGTGGATATATCGCCGTATTCTTCGGACATCCTGGACAGACCACATCACTAACGTGGAAGTAATGCAGAGAATAGGCAAAAGCAAAGAAATAATCTTCACCGTAAAGAAACGGAAGCTTGAGTACTTCGGACATGTCATGAGGCCTACTAAGTACCGGCTGCTACAGTTAATAGTCCAAGGAAGAATCGACAGTAGGAGGGGACCGGGAAGAAGACGACACTCATGGATGCATAACCTGCGACTAACATCGACCGAACTGTTCAGAGATTCCGTAAACAAAGTCAAAATAGCCTTGTTAATAGCCAACGTCCGAAACGGATAGGGCAAAGGAAGAAGAAGAAGAAGAATTTTACAAACATATGTTTTTAGGAATTCTCAATAAATTATATAGTTATTAAGGAATCAAGAAATAATACAACTGCAATAAACGTTTTCTCTTTATTTATTTAGCATTACTAAAAAATATCACACTTAAATAGATACATTGAAAAATATTGGACATGTGTTCGAACAATTAAAAATTAGTGGATGCACAGTTTTAATATAAATAACAACCATTTGAAAATATTGTACACCGATTTTTAAACATTATAATTTTCTATGCTACAACATTTCAACCAAATTTATTGTTTTTAAAAAAAATATCTATTGCTAGTATCTAAGACTTTCTCTTAATTATATCTAACGTATGTACAAAATTAGGTTATCGCTTACGTCAAAATATTTTCGTCCTTGTTAAATAAAAACTCTAAATACGCGGATATGAAAATTTTTCCAGTTTTTAGGAGGAATCAAACCAACGAAAAAATGCCGATGCTTAATTTTTTTCTTTTTCTTAATATAATTTTACTCTTATATCAGTAAGTGGTCTATAGTTGTTATCATCTCAAAAGCAAACTTGCTTTTACACTCAACTATGTAATAAGTCGAAAATTATTACATTATAGGTATATGTTTAAATAATTCGCATACATAGTTGATTTATATCATTATTAGTGACAGACTAATTTTAAAAGATCAAATTTAAAATTCCGTTAGGAAAAAAACATAGACAGATGTAATAACTATCAACAACGATGAAGACTGCGAATACGAAATTTGTTGACGTTTTTAGATCAGTAGAACAAGCAGATTTACATTATCAAAATACAGAAAAATATAAATATAACAAACAGTACTAAGGATAATGTCGTACGAACTCTGGTTAACAAAATATTTAATAATGTCTCCAAATTAAATTAGGTTAGTTAACTTAACAACAGACAAAATAAATTTACGCATTTGAGAAAGAAACTTTTGAATACCTTGAAAAGTCGTCTACGAAAGCCAGAAACTCTTAACTTGATAAAGCGCCTCCGCATTATAATTAATTGTTGCCTAAACCTATTCTATAGACACAATCATAGATAAATCTACTTTGTGCAGCCAAAATAAAAAACACATGAATTCTTGAGAAACTGAAAACCAATGGAATCTCTTTAACTGCATAATTATACACTTTTTTGGTTATATCAACAAAAATAAATGAAAATTACTAGTTAATTAATGCCCAACTATACAAATTTCTTAACAAGCAACTAAGACTACAAAATGATGAAGAACCATCCTAATGAAACCGATACGAACGCTAAAAGTACATAAATTTTTATAACGGCTATACAAATAAGGTGTACATACTAGAAGACGATCATGTCAAAGATATGTATCTGTCTTATTAATCAAGAACATTCACTTTTGAAAATAGACATTCTTCTATATACATCTTGGTGTAACATTTTTAACATTTTTTACTAGAGTATTAAGCTTTCTCTTTGTCTATCTTATATATAAGATAGACAAAGTTATGTCATCTCTTGAGGTTATATGTATATATCCCCAAGAGTTAATAATGTCTTCCCCAGTACGCATGTGCTAGATAACGGTTTAAGTTTCTTGATAATGTTAAGAAGGGAGCAGTCTGCACAAGAAATTGCACAAATTGCAGTCTGCACAAAATAAGTGGAATAAAATAAGAATATTTAAAATAATTGTTATACACCAGAGGCGAAAAAGACACCGTGATAAAAAATATAAATAACTTAAGCATGTACCTAGTAATATTGTAACAGGGACATGTACAGCTAAGTAAATAAAATAAAGTCTTTCTGCTTTTCCTTTTCGCTTTTCCAAGATAAATATACGAGTATACCAGGTGTTACCAATACCGGGTACACAAAACAAAATAACGAAATAAATATTTGATATGTGGAATAAAGCATCGGCATCAAATATCTTCAATTTTTATGAAAAATTTTCAGATGCGTATTTAAATGGATGAACATACACTAAAATAAAATCCATTAGTAGGGTTTGTATCCTACATACGAAATTGCCAATGAAATAATGACGTTAGGAAATACCCTGTATGTTAAAATAAAGACTCTTTTATTTATTTTCATTTAATATAAAATATGTAATTCTTGTAGGTAGTCGGGAAAATATTTTTAAAGATACATTTATATAAACAAATAGTAAATCGCCAAGAACTTGTTTTGAAGTAGAGCGATTCTGTAGTGCTTGTTTACAAAGCAAACGAGCAGAAAATTATAAAATATTTTTTTTGTTTAAAATAAATAATAGTAACTTTATAAAATTAAACACTTTAACCCTTTCGCTACGGGCCAAGTATTGGTTGCGCGTTGCTCATATACGGCGCCGGGAAAATTGTGCACTTCGCGATAGAGACGGCCCTTCCGTAGTTTAAATTCTTTATATTGAAGTGGTTAAATCGTTTTTCGTTTGTCGACATTTGGTTTATATTCGTTTTATCGTAGTGCTGGAATTTTTTTTTCGTAAAACTTTAAAAAAACAGTATTCAGAAAGTACGGCGCTAGGGTGAGTGATGTGCTGCCGTGTATGTACGGCATCAGTATGGTGTATTTGCGGATCGTAATGTAAATGAACGGTACTAGTAAGCAAGATGGACAGTGTAGAACGTACTATTACGATAATAGCTCTAAAAATGTACGGTGACAAAACCTGAACGATGGAGATTAATTTGCGTTATAGTACGGCGCTTGCAGCACGTTTTTACCACAGACCTTGTGTAACAATTTGGCCTCAGTATTTTATCGTGTTAAACAGACTGTGGCTACGTGAGTGACACAGTTTCTGTGTTCTTATGATAAATTGGAAAAGTATGGTCTATAGAAAAAGAAATCTGTCTTGGTCCGGTAAAACCTTCCTCCAGTTTTTGGAGGTTAGGATAATTGTTGACATTTGTATTTTACTGTGGTATCATCGTGTGCGACAATTGTATTCATTTCTTGCATTAGATATGTATTCATATCTTTGTATAATGAACAAAAAAGGATTACCAGAAGACGAAATTTTTCGAATACTAGAAGCATCTAATATCAGTGATTATAATATATCAGATTATGACTCTGATACTGTAACGAAATATTTTGCCTACCACATGGGGTATTATTATATGGGGTAGAAGATTCTTCACTCTCTCTGCAAAACGAACAACTCCATCTCCAAACTGCCAAAAAGCCTTGGATGACAACCAGGGAGAACCAAAACGAGGATGGAACGACGATTCTTCCAATCCTCACTCAAAACATTAATTGAACCAATAACTGCTACAAAACTACTTTCACTGCTACATATTCCATAAAAAGAAGCCAAAACCAGAAACCACAAATTCGACGATGAATTTGGACATAAACGCTGGAAATCACCGCTCTTCACCGCAGCTCCAACGAAAGTGACGAAATTATCTTCAAAAATTGATCGCATAAGTTGGATAAACACAGCACTTTGGGTATAAGCACAACACAAGTGAAAATAAGACGTAAATTATTAATTTGAAAACGCAATATCGGGCGATTTGAACAAAGAAATATCGAAGAATTTGCGCTTGTGACATAAACAACCAATAAATGATTTATTATCGACTGGGTGGCGTGAAAAGAACGAATATTCTTTGGGTTTTAAATTGAAAGATACGAACTAAGAAACATGAAAAATTCTTCGTTATTATAATGCATATATAAGGGGATTTCAATTTATCACATATACGAGGGGATTTCAAGAAATTTACAAGCTACAATACTAATCCTGCTTATCAAGAAAATGACAGTGATCAACTTTATTCGAGTAGTGATGAAGAAACTGGACGCAGTAATTCTATCGATAATGTGGTAATAGGTAACTGATTTCACTTACAGTAAGATTTGTGTCTTAATTGTTTTCTTTATACTTTATATAGAGGGGTGACGATGTCAGTAGAGCAAATAAGAATTAAAGTTGTATAACGAAGCAGGTCCTTCTAATTTTGTCAATGATTTAGTAATTGGTGAGCTGTTTTATTTGCAATTTTTTCATTTGTATCGATTTGTGTATTATTTAGAACCCAGAGTAGCTGAAGAAACCATTAATATAGACGATCTTAGTTTAAGAGCAGATAAAAAATAATGTTGACAGAAATAGAAGGCCCAGAAGAACTACATAATTTGAATTTACTGATAGTCCAGGATTCAACATTGACGAAGAGCGTTGACGTGGTCATGAACCGATTGATTTTTACTTAGTATTTGTTGATAATGAAATTCAAGATTGGGTAATAAAAACAAATATATATGCTTAGCAGAAAGTAGTTGAGATAAATTACTTCTTTTTTTAGCAGTTATAATGTTGATGGGATTTGACAAGAAACCAGAGTTGAAAGACTGTTGGACAACAATCCGCTTTATAAACATGCGATTTCTCAAGTTGCGGTTTTATCAGGAACCGATTCGAGGTCATTTTACATTGTTTATACATTTTCAATAATAAAAATATTTCACTAACTAACAGAGTACCTATACAAAATCTCATCTCATATATCAATCTTGAATAAAAGATTCCAGAAAATTTGTACCGCAAACAATAGTGGAAGGTTAAGTTTTCTTTAATATATACCTGGAAAAAGGCAAAAATATTAGATCAAGCTATTTAAACTTTGTGTATTTGAAGGTTATACATACGCGATGAAACTTTAAGGGGGAAATCCTCAGCTTCTAAAATAGTTATAGAACTCATGCAATCTTTTTTAGGTACCGGAAGAACATTATTCACCGATAATTTCTATAGAACCTTTGAACTAGCACACGAGTTAAACAGACAAAGCACACACTTAGTTGGTAAATTACCGCGCCAATAGGAAACGTAGTCCAAAAGCTGTCGTAAATGTCAAGCTCAAACGAGGAGAAATTATGTATTTACAGAGTAACACAAAAGTTACTGTCAGCAAGTGGAAAGATAAAAGCGACGTTTTCTTTCTAATCACTAAGGATTCTCCTTCAATAATTAAAGTAATATAAACATATTAACGTTTAACCGATGCTATAATGGGCAAATCTTGTTATTCACATTCGAAATTTATCAGTAGAAATACAAATGATAAAAAAATTAAAATTATGATCCGCCCAGTCCAACAGCGGACAATTAAAACTAGGTAGGAAAATGTTAGGATGGTGTAAAGAGAAGTAGTTGCATACGATATTGGGCAGATTGCCTATTGCATACGATATTGAACAAATGATGGTGACTAGAGAAGGTATTTTTTTAACTGTATTAAATAAATAATCTAAAGTTGTAAAGAAGAATCTAAACTTGTAAACACTGAATTGAGTTGACCCAAATGACTAGGGCGTGTAATATCTTTTTCTTCTTTTTTTATATATAATGATTTTGTTTTCAACGTGACACTATTAAGTTGTCGTTACATCGTTTTTGTGGTCTTCCTACTGATCGTCTTTCTCTTGGGGAACCGTCTCTTGTCGTCTTTACTATTTATTTGTACCTAATTTGTATTTATACCCTTTTTTTATTTACCCAAACCTTGATGTTCTCCACCTTGCATATATGTCATATATTTGTACATTTAGCTCTGTCTCATAGAGCTTTACCATCAATTTTTCTATGTGTTTCCATCTCTGCTGTTTCTAACACCCTTTTTGTCCTCTCTGGAGCAAAACAGCCCCTAGCACAATAACACATAAATGATATCAAAAAATAATTGTAGAACAACGACATTGCCTTATAGAGATGATGTGAACTAAATAAAAAAATGGAAAAAAGTTATTAAGTAGGCCAGGGTCCACAATGGACTGAACAGAAAAAGAAAACATTTAAATTCTACACATTTTATATAGTATCTAACGCACAAATTGTTAATAAGGTGGTGAAAATAAAGCTTATAGTAAAGGTTTGTTTATAATGTATTGAAATTGAATCATTAAAAAAGTTATTAACTGACTAGATTTAGTATACTCGATTTACTATTTCGTAAAAATATTATTTTTAAACTTTTGCCTCTAGTGTTTAGTCATGAAAAACAGGGTACATTTTTATTTGAGTACCTAATATAACCAGAGTTCACATACTGCAACTAAATGAGAATTCATATTCAAGTATCCAATTAACCATATCTTATAATAACACAAATTATCATGGTTAAAAAATTTAGTATCGTAATACTCTTTTACGAATCTTAAAAATGAAATCTTTAAAAATTTTCCTGACTATTAAATTATTCAATAATTTTATAGAATATAACACAATTTATATTTTAATGCACAATGTAGAACCAGATGTTTTTTACATTTTGTCCTAAAACTTGAGAAATGTAAACTTGTATCAAATAAATAAAAATCATCAGCAAATAAAATTACTTTACAATTTTTGATTACACCTACGTAAAAACAATTTGTGAAAACTTTGATTTTTGATCACAGTTTTCAATTGACCTGTGAAAAATGATCTTTTGTTAAAACAAAAAGTAATTTGAAAATACAGAATATTAAATATGCATATTTCAATCACAAATAAACATTACATTAAACTTCGTTAGTTTAACTTAATAAGTAATTTTTTATAAGACTGTTATATTTAAAAATATAAAGATTAAAAAAAGAATATTTGACATTCATGAAATAATTATAGTAGCCATAAATTCTTGTTTTGCTATACAAAAAAAAAAGAATAAAATTATTTCATTTTATTTTTCTAATTACCTAAAATATCTTCCTATGGTCCATCTAGACACTTTTTTAAAGTTATTATTATCTTTCCTTGCTTTTTTATTTCCCCATAACTACTACTTGCTAAAAAAATATTTTGTCATTAGAAGCCATATGAAACAAAGCTTACAAATAAATAAAAAAAAATTATTTAAGAAGATTAATTTGGACTACTGGTTTTTATTTTATATTATTTTATATCACAGCATATTTTTATAAGAACTACCTCGATGCGTAAATTCTAAGAATCAAAAGTAGGAGTCTACTTTCATATATGGCACGTTGTAGTGAATAATCATCCAAAATACATCCTAAATATTAATTCTGGACGTTCAATTAAGTAAGGTAAAAGGATACAAAATTAACTGAAACTAAAAGTAAAACGTATGTAATAAAGATCTACGTAACTCTACGTAATTCTTGATAACTGGTCCTCATAAGATATCAAACTCTTATGTATGGCTCCTCATGACACACGCAACTCTATAAATCTACAGATTAAACTAAGTAAGGGTAACCAGATATGGCGAAAATCATTAAGTGATTTGTGCTATAAGCAATTCCTTTACTTACTTGCCAATGGTTTCTGGTAGATGGGCGTATGTAATAAAGATCTACGTACATTTATTAATAATTCCATCTCAAAAGCCAAAAACTTAGACGTAGATAAAAAACCCAGAGAGATATCTCAAGAAGTAAAAATACTTTTAGAGAAACAAGGCTTTGGTGGATTTTGTCATCATTAGATGAGTGGAGGAGAACCCGAAACAACCGAAAATTGTTTATAGAAAAACGTGAAATACAAGCTTTGAGAATAAAATATCTCAGGCAAATCAAACATTTTCGTACTCAAAATAGGCCAATTGTGTATGTTGACGAGACTTACTTACACAGCGGTCATACTTCTTTGAAGAACTGGACTCACGAATCAACAAAGGAATTATTTTCTAATATTTCCAAAGGTCAACGACTAATAATAGTGCATGCCGGTGGAGATATGGGATTCATTAAGAATGGATTATTAATCTTCAAGTCAGATTTTAAATCAGGGGATTTCCACTCTGAAATTAATGCACATAATATGGAAAGTGGTTATAAAGACGGTTAATACCTAATTTACCTGCTAACTCGGTACTAGTTTTTACTAGTTTTTTACGCGAGCATGGCCATATTCCTTTGCATTTACCTCCGTACCAACCTGACCTAAACCCGATTGAACTTATATGGGCTACAGTCAAAATAATCTAAGCCAGAAAAACCTTACATTTAAATTAGCTGACGTACAAAAACTGACTGAGAAAGAGTTCAATAAAATTGATGCAAATGAGTGGAGAAAACGATGTGACCATGTCATTAAGAAAGAAGATGAATACATGGACAGCGAGATACAGAGTTTTATGATGATGAAGATGAAGAAAATTAACCATTAGAAAATTATTCTCAGTTACTATTTTTTCTGCACTTGTTACTCGTTTTAGTGTTATAATAAAACAAAATAACAAAATAAATAATTACTGTGTACATTTATTTATACAATACCCCCCATTTAATATAAAAGACAATATAAACGTAGTTTTATTTGTTAATAAAATTCAGTCACAATTATTATTGTGTTTGTATGTTAAATTAAAGAGATCTTATGAACCAGTGGCTTTCTATTTAAATTGACTAAAAAAATAATAACAATTTCTTCTTTCCAATGAAAAAATATTACTACTTTTTTAATTGTGTAATAATTAATTGAACTATACCGTTACGCCACTGAAACTACTTATCAGAAATAGTAAACCAATAGGAGAATCATGGGGCGTAAACATAATCTCTTTTTTAGTGACGTTGTGCGTACTCCGTCGCCAAGTTAACTGGCGTTTGCTGTATTTAGATTGTTCAGCAAGAAAATATAATATCCTTGCATATATAATGTAATTATACAGTTCACCTCTCCCCTCATCTTCTTCTTATTTATGGGCCTTGTTTGGTCTTCCTGAAGTGATCAATTATGTCGTATGGCAAATTTTCTCGATCCCGTCCAAGGTTAAAGAGTTGCTTGATACTTAATTAGCGGATACCTGCCCAGTCGTTAATATTCTTCAGCAGTGATGCCTGTTCTCTTCACCAACTCCTCTTCGTCCTTCCGTCTTTTCTTTTTTATATTAGTTTTAAGTTTCGATACTGATTACCTCAAAGAATTTAACCTAGATAGGAATTTTTGACATTACATGGTCATTAAGATTTCTATAATAGTATTAAACCTTTGTACTACTGTAGTCTTTGATTTTTCTGTCACACATAATTATACCTGGCATTTTTTTAAAGCCGAGTTGGGGTTGTGTTATAGAGGTAGCAGATATTTTAAAAACGACCATATTGAGCGTCATATATTGGAGATAATTCTTGATAACTGGTCCTCATAAGATATTAAATTCTGTATGGCTCCTCGTGACACGCGCAACTCTATAGGTCTACAGATTAAACTAAGTAAGGGTAACCTGATATGGCGAAAAATCATTAAGTGATTTGTGGTATAAGCAATTCCCTTACTTACTTGCCAATGGTTTCTGGTGGATGGGCTGGTAAGAGGAAGGGCATTCTGGACCTGGGACGTGAGAAATCAGTCTCGAAGGCAAAAAAACCCAAGGAATAACCTTTTTGAATATCTTAAATTAGTAAAAATAGCAATAGAAATTTAGAAAGAGAATGCTTCCCTCTATCCGGAGCATTCCTTAACTGGGGGTAAAAAGAATCTCACCGTATCAAAAAATTCATATATAAATCACAATCAAATAACCAGAATCGTGACGTGGAATGTGATGCAGTCTGTATACAGTCCAAACAATAAGTCAACGTGCATATGGAAATAGACCGATTAAATATAGATATTGTAGCCTAAAATGATAGTAAAAATATACCCAAGTAATTTCTTCACAGAATTTTATTGGCACCAGATAGCTCAAGTAAGGGTGAAAAGCAAAATATCGGAGGATATAGCCATAAGAACAGTACAGCAAGGATGTATATTCTTTAAACTTTTCTTTTCTATGAGATATGCGGATGATAAACCGTTCCTGTCAGCAGCCTGCTAGAGCTACAGAAACTAAGAGAACGTTAGGGCCTTTATATGAACATCACCAGAACGAAATCTATGATTTTCTCTAAATTACAAATATAAGCTGTCCTTTAAATACATGACCCAATCGTTGTCATTCATGAGACACCTGCACTAATGAGAACAAACGCACTAATGAATTCCATTTGCAATTCGATAAAAGAAAGTCGACAATTGACACGGCATAGAAAGATGTTAATTGAAATGAAAATAACTTTATTAAAAGAAACTTAGGAAAAAAAAATAATGGGAAGAAAAAAAAAATTCTTTAGATCTTCAGATCCGCTGACAAAGATCTTCAGAGCTGCTGTTTCGCACGAAGTGGTAGCCAATTGGGGTTGCCAACGTTGGCAGGAAGAGCGTTGACCGTATGTAAAATTTTACCATTGTCTATCATAGCTTAAGATTGTTGGTATTATTGATAAAGCAAATTGTATTTTAATAATGATTGAACAAGCTAACTTAATTTTATGTTTGATTGAATTATCGGGATCCATTTGCTCCGTGAGACGTAAACCTTGGAAATGTTTAAAAAAAATTATTCCTTGACTTGGTTGTCCATGAAGGTGTAGGTCTATATCAGGATATGGGCCCAATCTGAAGATCATAGCATGCTATGTCCCAAATATTGTAAGTTTATAATTTTGATGGTATATACCAGCTTTCTCCATTTTAGCCTTTTTGTTTTCTGGACATGGCCTAAAATAAGTTAAAATTTGACAAATATGTATGATTAATAATTATAAAATTATTCTTAAGAATTTATTTAGGCATTTTTTCACTATAATATAGACTTTGTGACATAAAAAAAGATGGTACAATTGGCGGTAGATGGTCTAATGCAAAGGATTAAAAAACAACTGAAATTTTACAATTAACATTATTAGAAATATCTATTTTTGGAGCATCACAACTTGTACTCGTTTGCTTAAAAACTTGATTCGAGGTACTGGATTGATTTTCTGGTCCGCCAAGTATACACATGGATACAGCAATCTTATTGCTTATTGACTCTTTAATGTAAGATTCTGCAACAGATGACGATTTCCACTCTGAGATAGCGCGT
>NW_027312930.1:0-24778 GCF_040954645.1 Diabrotica undecimpunctata
CGCGCTATCTCAGAGTTTTATTTGACGTTTCGATTTTTTACTTTAGAAATCGTTTTCAAATTACAAAACGAGAACGATTTTCAGTGGAAATTAAAACGTCAAATTGATGGAAATAGTGACTTAAATTGGTCTGATCACATAGTGTCGGTGTGTAAACGTGCAAACTCGAAACTGTTTTTTATCCGTAAATGTTTTATACGTATATCTCCAGCCTCCGTTAGGAAACTTTACTCAATATACATTAGACCTATTCTTGAGTTTGCCGGACTAGTGTGAAATCCAAATTTTGGATCCTACTTGAAAATGTTCAGCGTAAAGCCACACGACTGGCATACGGCCGTGTAAGACCTAACTATGAAGATCGACTATCCATGGCTCATCTTACGACATTGGAGCAGCGACGTCTTCGAGATGACCTAATTATGTCCTTCCGTATTTTAAAACATAATTTTGGGAACTTAATCATCATATTCACTTTAAATCAAGACGAATGATTAAGAGGCCATTGGTACAAATTAAAGTGGAAACAAACTACTCATATCTCGTGGTTAAAAAACCTCCGACAATGCTTTGGGATGACCTCTGCGGAGCTGTTTCGCAGAGCAGTCAACAAAATCATGATAGCCTTGATGATCGCCAACATCCGGCTGGGATAAGGCACCAAAGAAGAAGAACAAACCTCTGCAAGGTCCAGGGTGAATTTCTTACCAAATAGAATATTTAATATCTCGAACAATCTGAATCAAGACAACTATCGGCAACTACTATTAACATATTTAAAAATAAACTTAATAGCGCATTATTCTATTTATAGAATTGTGTAATTTTCCGACCGCACTTTTTATTTATTGTTTTACAATTTTTGTATGATGATATGTACTTAATTGTTTAACTTTACTTAACTTTATAATTAGTATTAGTTTTATAAGGATATTTTTTTTTGCTTTTTGGCCATAATAGGAGCTCGCACCTCTGCCCTTATTTGTTATATAATAATATTATATATTTTGTTATATGTTTGCATATATATAAATAGAAACAAACTGGATTGCAGCAGCTAGAGATAGAGAGAACTGGAGACGTTTGGAGGAGGCCTATATCCAACAATGGATGTGAAAATGGGGCTGGATGATATATATATATATATATATATATATATATATATATATATATATATATACAGAGAAAGATTTGTATGAGACTGGTCTTTCAAATTCAGAAAAAAAAAATCGGTTGCCTGTAAAGTCGGTTTTACGGGCGAAGATTTTACGTGACAACGTCTTTTTCTCGGTAGAATATTTATTGATATGAATATTATTAAATTGCACAATAGTTGTTTGCAGTTGAAACGCGCTGTTTTGTTCTCAATCGACTGAATTACGATTGATTGCAGAGTGATTTAAACTAATAATTTACTTAACACTATCAACATTTGTCAATAGTATGACATAACCTATAAACTCAGTTTCTCAACTTTTGTGTCAATCTAACAATTAATCAACCAATCATAGTTTACGATAATGAAATATTAGTGTACAATTATTTACCTTTATTGTTGTAGTTGTTGTAAATGACGAATCTAAGCACTCCACATTTTCACTACAGACACAGCTGACGATACTTTAACCACACGTGTGAACTTGTATTATGACGCTTTCTCGGTTTTAAAACGCCAAGAACGCTCGAGAAAGACAGAGACACAAGCACGCACCGATTCAACGCGCCTAATTCTCTAGTGCTGCGTGCGCATCGGACCGGTCATGTTTGAGTGGGAGAGAGACGCAAGGCATTCGCCGGTCCGGCGGGCCTCTCTCTCGTTCGGTGACTCATCGTAACAGACGTGAGCGGGCGTTACACTTTTTCATGAGTGACTCCGAGCCACAACCTAATTTAAGACGTTGTCACGTCAAAAATTAACCAAACTCACACAATCGGTAATTTGTACATCAAAACCCCTATTTGGCAGTAATAGAAACATTACTCTGCAAATAATTTGTTGTTTTTTCTTCAGCTAGTAAAAAATTACAGTCCAAACGCCTTACCTATGTCGGAATCATGAGAAGGTCAAAAAGGGAAATACTTCCCGAATTTAAGGCAAACAAACAAAAATAAGTTGGTTCTGCCTTATATGAATTTTCGAAACATAAAATGCTAGTTTCATATATTCCTAAGAGAAAAAAGGCTGTAATCGTCATTTCCTCTATGCATCACTGTCGTGTTACGGATGTTGAAAGTAGCAAACCTGAAATAATATCATTCTATAATTCAACAAAAGAAGGCGTTGATGCACTAGATGAGAAATGCACCATTCACAGCTCATCAAGGAGAACTCGACGTTAGCCAATGTCTATTTTTTATCAAATATTAGACATGAGTTGTGTCAATGCATTTGTCATGTCTAATTGTTTTAAAAATAATGAAAATACATCCCGAATCAAATAAATCATGAAGGCACTAGCGAAAAATCTGACGGAACCTTTTATGAGGAAACGATTTGAAAATCCTAGAATTAGCTTAGATATAAGAAACTCGATAAGAAGAATACTTGCATTCGAAGAATCAGTAAAATTTCCACCCGAAGAAAAATTAGAGATAGAAGATAGAAATATTGTTATTTATGCCTATCTTAACTTTATAGAAAGACTTTTTAGTTATGCTATGATTGTAAAAAGACTATATGGTTATCATGTAGTAAGAAAATATGAAAATTAATTGTTTCTATAAATCTGTTCAACTGAAAGATCAATTTAAAATCAATTGATTATTGAAAGTACCATTACTGACTCGTGATTGGTTTAGATAAACGCGCGTTTATAATTCGCATTTTAAAGTTTACAATTATTTTAAATCAGAATAGTATTATAGTTTATGCTTATGTTTTTTTTTTAATTTAAACTTTATTATTATAATAACATTTTAAACATTTTATAAATTATAAAAATACTTACTAGCATTATAGTAATTAATAGTATTATTTATTTTTCATTAAATTTAATTTTTTCGGTCTAAATATGGTTTATGAAAATTATACTTAAGAAATTATTGTTAATGCATGAAAATACATAGTAAAAAGGAATATAATTATAATATGTCTACTATAATAAAATTATAGTATGGTTGCTAACAGTAGCTCAGGGGGAAGATGGTGTAATCATTGGGGCAATTAAACTAGAAGGTTTACTTCTAATGTTAAAATTTTAAACACTTTAATCTATGTGTGCATAACAAAAAATCCCAAATAAATAGAAAAATTCAGTTATAAGCCACTTTATAAAAAAGAAATAAATTAGATCTTGAAAACTATAGGCCCATTACCTTACTCAACTGCCTATATAAGCTCTTTACTCGAATACTCGCAAACAGATTGGCGAATCTTATTTGAAGTCTATACGAAAATACAAAAATTGTAAATCAATCTTTATTGCATGATTGGAAGATAAAAATTGACAGAGGGGTGCAGCAGGCACTTTGTCACCAAAAATATATATTTATTTAAATAGTCACAAAGCACGCATTTAAACGATTATAGTGGGAATAAAATAGTATTAACATTGATGGACAGAAATTAAATCATCTCCGATATGCCGATGACATTGTTCTCATAACAGACGACTTGGGGAAAGCCAGAGTTACCCTAAAATAACTACAGCTAGTAGCAAAAGAGTCGGCTTAAGAATAAACTGTGGGAAACAAAAATAATGACAAATCTCGTCCCTAGTGTAGCTAGTAAAGGCTAAGGTATTCTTCATCAATGGATAGGCCTTTGTTCTGCCAGTTGATTTTGCTGAATATATTTTCTAGAGTTGCAGTGAAAAGCTTTGGTGATATTTCGTCTCCTTGTCGAACGCCTCTGGTAGTGAGAAATTCTGGAGTGTTTTCATAAATTTTTACCTTAGCTTTTGCTTGTCCATATATATTTGCTAAAGTCTCTATGTACGGTTTGTCAATGCTTTGGTTAGTCACAGCTTCTATTATTTCCTTGGGATATATGGAATCAAAAGACTTCTCGAAATCTATAAAGGATAATACTAGCGGTATTTCATATTTTTTAGCTCTACTCATTAGTTCTTGAAGTTTATAGATATAATCCAAGGTACTCAATTTACTTCTGAAGTCAGCTTGTTCTCTAAGCTGTGCAGCATCTAATGCATTTGTTAATCTGTTGTTGATAATCTTTGTGAATATCTTGTATATGATTGTTAGTAGACTTATAGGTCTGTAATTTTTGATATCCTTTTTGCTACCTTTCTTATAAATGAGAATTATGTTTACTCTATTCCAGTGGTCTGGTATGCATCTTGATCTTAGGCAGTTCGTAAATATTCATGATAAGATTTTCTCGGTTTTTTTCAGATCCACTGTTATGCCATCTATCATATATTTCTACTACTTCTTTCTGATTTCTTTGTTACTGAAGAGAATCCCCATTAACGGAAGATACTTGAACCATCTTAGATACACTGAATGCACTGAATACGATTATTTGATTAGCTACACACAGAATCTCTAAAAAAATGTTAAACAAAGATGACAAACCTATGATAAACATCCAAGGGACAGAGATAGAACATACAGATGAATATATATATCTGGGTCAAAATGTCAAGATAAGCAAAGAAAATCAGACTACCAAAATAAGCAGATGTATAAAAATGGGATGGGCAGCATTAGAAAGACTCTCATACATACTTAAAAATAAAAACATACCTCAAAAACTGCGAACTGTTTAATTCCTGTATCCTACCTGTACTTAAATATGGAGCTCAAACCTGGACATTCACCTATGGAACGATATATGCTGGGTATCTCACTCAAAGATCATAAATCCAATGAAGACATTCGTAATAGAACAAAACTAAAAGATGCTGTCGAACAGGCAGTTCGAGATGGCCGATGGAATAAAGAAACCGGGAATTGGCGGCCATGTGAAACCAAAAGACCACGAGGAAAACCGCACATGCGCTGGAGCGACAATATTAAAAGAACTGCAGGACCAATGTGGAAACGTCTTACTTAATTAGGAGAGGCCTATATTCGGCAATCCGACTAGAGAGAAGGGCTTAAATATATATATATATATATATATATATATATATATATATATATATATATTGAGATGATATTTTAAAAAAATAATTTATAAGTTATATACTAGATAATATTAGATATAAAAAGTATTTGGTTATTTTAATAAGTTATATCCTATAGAATATATTTAGATGAGGGCATTTTTAAGAAATTAGCATATAATAAGTGTAAAAAGTTTTTTTTTAATAATTATAATATTGTAAATATATTTAAGTGAGCCATGTGCATAGGCAACCAAATATACATACTCTGAAAGTGACATTTTAAGTGATGGTTGCGAATGTAGAAGTGGGGTTATTTATTGGTTTGAAATGTTTAGTTTACATATAGTTACGGATTTGAAATAGTGTAGTTTATTAATTTAGGTTGTTTAAATTTACATATAAGTTTATATTCTGATCTGAAAAGCCTAAATGTCAATAAAATTCTCGATAGAAAAGTAAATAATTCTCTAGAATACAGAATTTAACCTTTGTTTACGGTAGAACCTTCGCGAATATGGTTATGTCTATGGACATAATCGAACATATACTTTTTCGAGAACATTCATATAGAGGAAATAGAACAATTCGAATAGGATTTCTTGCCAGATGGTTCTGGAATATTGAAAAGGTATAAATACTCGGTGATTTGGATTCAAAATGGCCAGTCAGTCAGTCAGTAAGCAGTCAGAACAGTTACTATAAAGTCAGTATAAGGTCGGTCAGACAGTTAGTTACAGTTATTGAAGTCAGTTGTTCAGTAAGTTCAAGATTAGTCAGTCAGAATTAGGAAGAAAGTATTAAGTATGCAATAATCAGTGATTTAGTATTAAAATTTGATAATATTGGAAAGTATATTAGAAGAATATTATTGAAGATTAAAAATTATGTTATGTATAAATGGTGATTGGATAATGGAAGAAAGTATTAATTGAAAATTAAAATTACATAATATATTTGGTGATTGGATATTGGTATATTAAAAAGAAGAATGCATATAAATGCTATTAAGAAGAAAAATATTTTAAATTGGTGGAAGCTGATAATTGGAAAAAGTAATTTCACAAAAACAAGGATAACCGAGGCTGAGAGCGAAGACATTGAGTGATGATTAAAATCTATATAGTGGAGAACAGTTCATTTAGGCATTCAGTGACAGAAAAGTACAAAATTTTGTTAATGTAATTTAGTTAGTGTCATAACAATTTCAATTTTAAAGATAGTTTTTTTAAAATTTACATTGTCTATATAATTTAATTAGTTTCATAAGAATTTCAATTTAAAGATAGTTTATTTTAAATTTACATTGGCTATGTTAAATATATATGTGTGTTTCATAATAGATACAATAAAGATAATCTTTTTATCTTCTGCTATACTCCCAAAGCCGCGCAGCGGTATAAAACGGGAGACTATTATATTATATGTTTATTATATATATTATATATTATATATATTATATTATATATATTATATATATATTATATGATTGTTATATATATATATATATATATATATATATATATATATATATATATATATATATATATATATATATATATATATAATCTTTATTCATGTTGCATTTTTTTAACTAATATTTTATATTGAGATAACGACAAAATCAGAATAAATATAAACCGGAGACCCCATTATCGAAGCGCCAATTTGCATATTATTTAAATAATTAAAATATATTAATTTACTTGTAATTACTAGAGAACATTGTGTGCAGATTACGCTCATCAATAAACAAATAAAGATCCTACGCCTGCAGCTTGGAATTTTTGTCATTTCATTTGCTTCTGATTACTTTAAAACAATATAATATTCTGACACGATCATGAATACTAATACGAGTGGGTGTATATAAGCATGTTGTTTAATGGTTAAACAAAAAAACTAGCCTTTCTGCAATAAGAACTTTCTCTAAGTGAGTTTTAAGTTGATTTTATTGTTTTAGTTATTTTGAATGAACAATTTTATTATAGTAAATTGATATATTCAATACAAGTCATTGAAGACGTATGCAGAGCTAAATCCTTGCTGCGGATCGTCCGTTATGTTGCAGTGAAATCGGTGTGTTTTTAATATACAAAATTTATTGTTGCCTAAATACTTTGACTAAAATTTGTTGTGAATATTCAAATGGCAAATAACTTACATTGAAGTAAAAAACTATTAGTGTAAAATGGTATTTATTTAAAATTATTCCTATAAAATATTTAAAATTATTCAAATAGATTAAAATTTCAGAGCATTTTTGGTCTTATCAGATCATCATCAGTGAAAACCTAAAAGTAAGTATTTCCAGGTAAATATTATTAATAAAAAGAAATTAAATGTTGATTGTTAAACTGACAAAAATATGTTAAATACTCACATTAATTGAAGCTAGATACTTAATAAGACGTAATAACCTTTGGATTACATACCAAATGTATTAGATATTAAAATTAATATGATACGAGGTCGATGTTAAAAGATTTCACTTAAAGGGACCATACTGAACCCTACTCGAAAAAAAGAACCACATCGAAGTCCTGAGGAAGATACCAGCTAAGTGATCTCCTGAGTACTAGATCAGGAACTGAAGTTAATAAAAATTCACAAGATCTTTAAGACAAGTGACAGTATATTTTTAGTTGATACTCAAAAATTCATTGCCTATTATTGGTTATGGTTTGAACCAAATTTAAGTTTGAATTATTTCGTTGTTTAAATTATATTAACAGTAAATAAAATTAATGATTTTAAAGTAAACTTAGAAGTTAGTTGGGCAATATGGAGGTTATGTTTGTGAGAAGACTTTTATAAATAAGTTAACAAATTAATGATTTGATCAGGATGATGATGATGATAAGATAAAATTATGTGAGCAATGACGTCTTGTAGTCACTTAAGTCACTAAATACATAACTACATTTTGTACTTGTTAAATAGTAAAAAAATAGATAGAGATAAATAATAAAACGTTCGCAGAAAAATATCAACTTTTAGAGAACAATCAAGTTCCCTGGTGGAATACACAATGTGAGGCAGGTATTAAATTAAGTAAAACAATTTGGAACCGATACAAAAGAGTACAAAAATATTGATCTATTAATAGAGTATAAAAAATGTAGAACTGAAGCAAGGAGTATTATAAAAAAGCAAACAAGAACTATAAATAAAAGAATTCCAATAAATATTATTTTAGACATATCCATGACAAATGACTTTTCAAACTTTAATCGCCCATATTCCCGCAGAATCTATCATGCAATGGAATTACTTAACTGGAATGAATTTTCATCCTTATGTCAATATAAAAATGAATCTTCATCTTGTAACAAAAAGGTATGAATGGGGGTGTTGGACGCCAATGTACCAAAAATGTGTATGTATAATGTAACAAAAGTCTTTGGGATAATGTAACAAATTGTAGGAGCGCCAATATACCAAAAAACAAATAAATTAAAGCTGGCTAGCAGAATGTACCGGAGAGTGACTACTTGACACTCAAAAGAGGATTCGGCCAATTTGTATGCCCTATAGAGACCGTAAAATGAGAAAATGAATGACAAGATAAAAAAATATATATATGAATAATGTAAATAAAAGTGATAGACTATAGAAGTTACTCTAAGACGTGATTGGGCGCCAGGAAAGTATTAACATATACTTTCCAAGGTATCTTGTAAAGCTGTTTGCTGAAATAAAAAGGGAAACAGGTATTAATTGAAATATTTAGTCTTTACAACAAATTTAATACCTAGCCAAATATATGCAGTATAATTTATATGCTACCCTCCACCATTTATGTACAGTTAACCTAGTTACTTATATACTAAAAAAAATTACCTGATTATACACAATTGATCCCTGATGATCTGAATTTACAAATAATAAAATATAAGAAAAAATTTAATGACTACCTAAAAAGGTAATTTACTTGTCTACTAGAGATGTAACTCTGTACTTTCAATTAAATGTCCTAAAAAAGTAATAAGGACACTATCCTGACGAGATAGATGTCCAAGGTTTAAATATATAATAATAAAATATCAATAAAGAAATCTCTGATTAAATGTGTACACATAAAACCGTACAACAGAGTTGATAGGGTGGATTTAAAACCTCAACTTGTAGTTGACAATTAGTCCTTAAATGTGAGGTATTTAGTGTTATTTAAAAAAATGAAGGGTCTTTATTATTAGATGAAATAGTATTATTTAAGGTTGAAAAAAAAAATATATAAAAGATTATTAAAATTAATAAATAAAACTTAAAAAAAATGAACAATGTTCCACACTCCAAATGAGGGAGGTCTTTCTGGCTTGTTCCCTGAAGTTGTCCGTGAATAATCTTAAATAGATCTGGACTTTTAAAGGCACAGCTAAGGGTGACGGGCAAAGGTGAAAATCCAAAACTTAATTCATTTTTTATTTAATCAACCCCAACAAAAATAAAAATGAAGAATTCTTGACTCTGGATTTTTAACTTCTTAAGTAGGCGGCTAAGAGTGGCTATTAATCAAACGGTACACACTACCAAACAAACTGAAACGTTTCCATCTTCTTCTTCCCAAAAAACTTGATATTCTTTAAAACAAATTTAGCACTTTTCCGCCGCCTACATTTTTAGTTAACCGAACTTATCTTCCCAAAAATTAAAACCAGAGTGAGTGCTAGTTGCTAGCCGGATAAACACGTCTGCCAAAAGTACCGCTTGAAGTCGCTGTTTAATACCAACTTAGAAATTACAAATTAAGAAATATTAATTGATTTAAAATTTTTATTTAAAAGTGATTAAAGAATTATTGAAGTGACGGACTCGTTACAATCTCCACCTTAGATTGTAACCCTAATCTTATCATACAAGACTTCGAAGATTTAGTTAACTCCCATTCCCATTACACAGTATACTATACAGACGCGTCTAAAACTAAAAATGAAATCGTAGTGGCAATAATTAACAGCACAGAGATGCTCAAATATAGAATTCCAGATAGGTACTGCAACTATATTAACAGAAGGACATGCAATTTACCAAGCGATACTGCATGCACATGCAAATAAGATGAACGAAATATTAATCGTGAAGATTCTATGTCATCACTACACATAATCAGGAAAATATACACGCATCATTAATTATAAAGGAAGATCTACACAAATTACAAGATACTGAAGATACAAGCCTCAAGTTTTTTGGGTCTCATCATATGTTGGAAAAGCAGGTAATGAAGCTATTCCTTAATCTCGAGGCTTGTGCTTCTATCTAAATTCAAGACAGGAAAATATCGTCCTATTTGCCTTCTTCCTTGTATTGGAAAGTTGTATGAGAGAATGCTACCTGCACGTATCTAGGAGGTGATTGTGATGTATGAAGGCCTGTTTCCGAGACAATATGGTTTCTGCCAGGGTAAGAGTACAGTGAATGCGGTGACCGATGTGCTTCGGGCGGCAAGGGGAATTGGGGCTGATTATCGATGGGTCATCGTGATTCTCTTTGCCGTCCGAAATGCTTTTAATACATTGCAGTGAGGTCACGTAATGAGCTCTTTGGAAGCAAGGAACTGTCCTGGGTATCTGAGGAATGTGGTCGCTGATTTTCTTTCCAAGAGGCTGGGGTCCCGCAAGGCTCCGTCCTGGGTCCAACACTGTGGAACCTGGCATATGGCGGGGTCTTTAACTGCGAATATGGGGAGGGTGTGACCCCCTTCGCATTCGCAGACGACCTTACTATGCTGGTGGCGGCACGGGACATAGAGGAACTCTTGCTTCGGATTACGCGTGCGTGTGTCCTCGTTGAGGATTGGATGAGCAAGCATGATCGAGCAGAAAGAGAGATAGAGTTAAATTTGAGTGCGTGGGAGCGAGAGTAGCGCCCAAAAAGTATGTCAAGTATCTGAGAGGTACTTTTCACCAGGGTGGGAGTTAGGGGAAACATTTGAGAGGGTGACCCGCAGAGCTATTTAGAGAATGGCGGCGTTGGGTAAGATAATGCCTAATATCGGTGGGCAAAAATCCGACAATAGAAGGGCACTTCACGATGTGCAGTATGTTGTCCTCTACGCGGCCCCAGTCTGTAGTGAGGCAGTAGAAATATCAACTTACAAGAGGCTCACGGTACGCATGAACAGAACTAGTCTGCTGCGGTAGCATGTGCCTACGGGACTGTGTCAGCTGCTGCTCTGTGGGTGGTCACCGGCTGTGTTCCTTTACATGTGCTGGCAGGTGAAAGGGCCAGAATTCATAGTCGTAGGGGGAGAGAACATTGGAGAGCGAGAGATGAACGAGATAAGACTGGCCGAGAGATTAGTTTCAATTGGTCAGTGGCAGCAAGAGTGAAAAGCAACACGTGGTGTGTCGGAGTGGACGAAGTCACTAATCCCAAACTTTCGAGACTGGGTGGACTGTGGGCATAGGCAACTGGATTATTATCTGACGCAAATGCTCACAGGCCATGGATTCTTTCGCAGCTACCTTTTCAGGTTTAGGAGGGCTCAGTCCGATCAGTGCCTTTACTGTGGTCTCTTGGATACTGTGATACATACGACGTTGGAGTGTGAGCAATAAGTGGATGAAAAAGAGAAATTTGTAAGAGAGTGTAACTGCAGAATATTTGATTCCGTGAGAGAAATGGTGTAGAAAATAATAGGTGATGAGGGTGGTGGACACTGATCCGCATATTTATGAGGAAGCTGCTCTCTTCAAAAGAACGAGAGGACAGGAAACCTGCAATAGAATTCTAAAACAAGCGAGTAGCACCTCGGTGAGGTTCGGACTGCCGCAGGTCGAAATAAGACAGACGACGCGAGAGAGATGGCAACCTTGGCTAAGGCAGAGGGTTGAAAGTCTTCGATGGTTCGTGTGGGTGTGGTTTTCTCGATGAATGTGTCGGAGAAAGAATGGGAATCTGGTGATAGCAGAGCATCAGGAGAGATGTTTACCTTAACCGGCCTTTCCTTCCTGATATCTGGTGTAACAGAGAAGAGATTTTTTTTTGGATGCGAACCGTCTTCGAGTGGTGATGGGACGAAGTGTCAAAGGTCTAAATCCCTAGGGCATCTCGTCCTGGCACAGCTTCGTGAGAATATTAGGAACCCAACACTACATGTGTGAGTCACAGGTGTCTGTATGCAGATTTTCCTTCCTCTCTTTAAAGACGTAAAAAAATTTAATGAAGCAGCCGACAAAAATGCCAAATAAGCTATAAACGATAACAGTATCTCCATATCAACCCAATCTGGAAGTGGACGTCCATATCCCAATGAAAAATCCACACAATCAATCCAAACAATCTTATTTACATTTTAAATTTAAAAAACACTATCGTTAACTACTTTTTTTATTAAAAGACTTTTAGTTATTAAACATAGTGTAATTAATTACCGTTCCGCTAAAAACCTTATTAGGTTTAAGCGGGTTTTTTTGTAACTAAAAAAAATAACAGAACGTTTGGAAAAACGTAATCAGTGCAAAATTAATAATTTTCGACATAAATAAGAGAACGTTTCGAAAAACGTAGTCAATACTACTTTTTATTTCTATAAAGAGGGATGCACATAAAAATTTCTTTATAATGTCCTCTCAATAAAATATTCAAATCAATTACTTTGCATTTATTTGCATCAAATCTTTGTTAAAAAGTTATAGCTGCTTAAGCTATAACTTTTTTACTTGTTTTTAAGAGCATTTTATCTTCCTGTAAAAAACATTTCATAACAACATTAAAAAAGTAAAATTTATGGAAACTATTTCTATCAATTAACTACATCTCTAACATTTTTTTAATTAACCTCTGAATCCTCTATTGACTATTAAATACTAATGTCGGTTATAAAACACTTCAAGAAACAACATAGTAGGTATTTAAATCTTCTGGTACAAGTGTAGATACTGTTAACACAAAAAATATTTAAAAGTAGGAAATTAAACACAGAAATAAATAGCTACACCTTTTTCAGAACCAAATTTATTGCAGGATTTCTTGATTTAACGGCTTCTAATCGATTAAACGGGCGAATTGAATTAGCACTCGAGCGATATTTATTGAGACCGTTCTCCTTTTGCACAAAAATACAAGCATAAAGTGAAATTTTATTTTTTATATAAAGTCTTGTAATTAAGTCAAAAGTTTTTTCCCGTTAGTAGTAGATAAACTGTAAAATTTTATTTTATACCTGATACCATTAACTTCTGTGTGGGTATTTGATATAAATAGTCTAGGAGCCAGGGGGATACAGTATGCCCTTTTCTGTCCCCTCGGTCCTTGACGGTTTTTTAATATTTTTTGGTGGGTCGATCGATTTTTTGAGGATACCAGGCTAAAAATCCGTCAGATAATTTGTTATTAACAAATTAATTGTTTGAATGTTTAAATTAAAAATGTCTCTTTTAAAAAAAATTAACAAAATGGCGTTTGGTAAACTTTGATTCGATTGTTAAAACCGGAGTTATAACACATTTTGTGAAAAATAATTGCAAACTGGGCATTCCATGGTGCTTTTTCTAGTATAACTTAGCTTTTATAGTGCAATTAACTTTTAAAATCTCATTTTAAAGGTAAGTGTTTTAGCTTTAAAAAAAACTTTGCAGAGTTACTTTATATAAAAAAAGTTATGAAAATTAAACATTTCAAACAAAATTTCACTAAAAAGTTCCGAATTAATTTGTTTATAAGAGATTTAAACAAATAAGCTATAAACTTTGGAAATCTGACTAATGGAAGTTGTAGAACAATAACTCAAAATAAATATTTTAAGCTTTTGTTAATGTTTTTGTCATAAATCAATTTTCACTATCTCGGCAAAAAATTAACATAAAAAGATTTACCAAAGCTTAAAATGTTTTTTTTATTGTTCTGTAACTTCCGTTAACCAAACTGCCAATGTTTAAGGCTTAGTTTTATTTAACATACTTATAAACCAACTAATTCACTACTTTTTAACGAAAATTTTAACAATATACGGCTACAACATTCTTATATATAATTGATAATGAAACTATCTCCAATTCGTTTGCTTGTTATTTTACAGAAATTGGAGAAACTTAGGCCAAAAATATAACACCACCAACATCGTATTTCCCATAATACAACTGCGTGATGCATCTATATATTTAAGACCGGTTTCTGAAAGTGAAATTGAGGGAATTATTAAAACACTTAAGAAGGAAAAATCACCCGGTATTTACAACATTAAAGCACCAAACAATAAAAATTATAGATAAACAAATCTAATAAATTTAATATTTAAAGCACTAGAAAATAGTGAAAACGCGACACTGCTCATAATTAACTGAAGTCTTAGTTGGACAAAAAACAACAAATTGTTAGGATAAATTATATTAACAGCAATAAACTTCACTTAACATGCGATGTGCTCTAAGGTACAGTATTAGGACCATTACTATTCAATATCCATGTCAACGGTCTATATAATCTTGAGTATAGGGAGTATATTCCTCAGTATACTCCCTATACTGAGGAGTAAATAGTAAGTTTTGCCGATGATACTGCAATTTGATATCTTCTTCTTATGGTGCCTATCCGTTACGGATGTTAGACACTAACATGACTATTCTGACTTTGTTGACTGCTGCCCTGAAAAGTCCGGTAGTGGTTAGGTTAGGTTAGGAATGGGCACAAGAGAGGCACTATTTTCTTTTAACGTGCTGACCCAAAGATGTTTGGATGTTAATCGAGATCTTTATGTATGCTTTATAGACTGCAACAAGGCATTCGATAAGGTAAAACATGACCGACTTATAGAAGTACTCAAAAACAAGAATCTGGATGTGAGAGATGTAACATTGATATCAAATTATATACTAGAGCCAACGATCAAATGTGAAAATTTGAAGAGAAGTGTGAGAAGAAGTGGAGATATGGAGAGGGGTCAGGCAAGGTTGCATACTGTCGCCGTTATTGTTTAATGCTTATTCTGAAGAAATTATACAAGAAGCTTTGGTAAACGAGACAGTCGGCATAACAGTAAAGGGAAGTTTAATTAACATTAAGCATGCCGGGAATACAGTCATATTAGCCGACAACTTGGAAGACTTAGAAAGAATAATGAGCAAAATATTATGATATAGTGAAGCATACGGACTCTCTTTTAACATCAAAAAAACCAAATTCATGAAAATTAACAAGAACAACAATACAAACGAAATATTACCGGTAGGCGACCAACAGATTGAGAGAGTAAAAAGATCTACTTACTTGTGAATGATAATTAAATGCTATGTACACAATATACTCTATTATGGAGCTGAATCATGGACATTAAACCGGAATACAATAAATCGACTTAACGAGTTTGACATGTGGACATTTAAAAGATTGTTAAGGATTCCATGGGTAGATAGTCACGAATACAGAAGTGTTAAGGAGAATAGGCAGAAAGAGGGAAATGGAAAATATAATAAAAAAAGGAAATTGCAATATCTTGGACATGTGATGAGAGGCGAAAGATACAACATCTTAAGACTCATAATTCAAGGAAAAGTAGAGGGTAGGAGAAGCGTAGGAAGAAGACTCGTTTTCTGGTTGAAAAACCTGAGAGAGTGGTTTGGTTGCAGCTCAAGGCAATTGTTCAGAGCAGCTGCCTCGAAGGTCAGAATAACCATGATAATTGCCAAACAGCGTCACGGAGATGGCACTTAAAGAAGAAGTCATTAGAGCATTTGACGTAATATTTGTGGATTTCTGATCGATGACAATGGGAACAGATATCTATAAACACTACAGTACGAGTTAAGTAATACACAATAAAGGAATTAGTAAATAATTAGAAATTAGAAAAAGAAACAGTAGCCAAATTATTGGTAGCAAATGTTATCGTATACTTATAAAATGATGTACCATGTGATTCCTTCCTTCTCTTTTAAAGTTGTATGGACAACATTGGCCTTGCTTGGGGCTGACTCTTGAGAGCTAAACTATACATTGAAGTATCCTCCCTAAAAACAAAATTGATCAGTCTTTCCGATTTTTCATATTATTTACGGTAATAAAAATAGTATATTCGTTTCAAATTGTCACTTTGTATCTAAAAATCTACATTTTTGTGTCTTCCTCTAAAGATAAATATTCGTAGTAGTCATAATATTATCAAGAACTTATTATATCAATAAACGTACCTAAAATATATAGGCAACTAGAAAAACACAAATTATAATTTTAAAATAAAACCAAAGTAATTCAGCATTGCGTGTAGTTATTTTCATATTTGTTAGTGGAATATTTTTGCAAAAAACGAAACCTCGTTTGTGGCGGCTAATAACAATATTATTAAAAGGGTAATTACGTAGATACTGCACAGTTTCTCCGCGTCTCACTATGTGTATGTGTTACTCCATATAGCATTGTCGCCGCTATTTTTCCACATATTCCGAGCCTTGACTTTAACAAGATATATCTCTAATGTCGCTGCTTATTATAATACGTGTGAATTCATCTCGCACTTAAAAAATGGAAGTGGCTAGTAAAACATTCAAACATAAACTTAACTTACGCAATGGATTTTATTTCTACATATTATATTAGTACCTAAATTATTTTCATATCTTATCAATTATATTTTTTAATAAAGGTAGTCTATGTATAGAGCTATACCATTCATAAAACAAGTAATGAAACAAAAAAAACCTTCTTTAGTTAGTTTCAAACAGAGCTTTTCCAATGATTTTTAAGTATCTTATGATCTAAGTATAGTAAAATTATGTACCATGTAATATGTCCTTTATCCAACAAACATGCTCACAACAACATTAACTACAACTACAACCTTCGCTGACAAAACGACAATATTCACTTAATCCTGATAATGCCCCAAGAAATATGCAAGATTTAATTAAGCAATTGTACAAATGATTTAGACATGGAGGATAAAAGTTAATAATATATAGCAATCTCTCAAATATCGAGCACTAGGTTCATCTTACCGGTAAGCATAACTGGCGAAAATATAATAATTATCTGGTGCATTAGAAATTGACTGCCACATAAAAGTATTATCAATGAAAGAACAAATACAGCAACAAAGTATAAAATTTTGAGAAAGAATTAGGCTGCATCCCTATCAGATGACATGCAAGTATTATTGAATTATTAAAACCACGGAAAGAAGTTAGTAAACAACAGTTTAGATTAATAAGAGCATAGCCGGATAGGAATGTCAAAATTGCCCCAGGGAAACTTGATACCAAATTTTGGGGCGTCATTATTGTTCGGCGTCACTAAAGATGAAGATTTACTAAATTTTAGCACAAAATATTGACACATAACCTCAAAATTCCATAAAACGTCAAAAATCGTGTTTTCGCCATAACTCCCTTAATTTTTTACCAAAATAGATTTTGTTATTTTTTAATTAAGTTAAGTGACGTCACTTATATTTAAAATTTCCAGAACGTCAACCTTAGAACTCAAATTTTCTTAACACAGTTAATAATACGAAACCCATACGGAACTGCTCGATCTTTCATAGGCGTCAACATGGTATAATAATCAGAAAAATGTAATCATCATTATATTGCGAATTTTAAAATTATATTGATTAAATAACCAAAAACATGTGTTATTAGTTATTAATAATATAAATTTTATGAAATAACTCTTTAAGTCTAATTTTCCACAAAATAATAATTTTAATTAAATAGATTAGACAATTGTACGCAACTCATACGGGAATATTTCTAATTTTAATGACAGTTCAGCATGTGGCAAAATTCTATAAAGTGTTGCGGCTTTTTTAGTGTAAGAATTTTGTTTATGTTTTCATTTCTTACACAATTTGGTCATAATATATTATTATATATTAATAAATTGTATTTTTAATATTAAATTTAGATTAATAGCTTTAAAAACTAATTATTGTTGTGTATTGTGATTATGCTATGCCAAAACAACTAAATAGTTTGTAGAAAGCTGATAAGCTTTCATATAAGATAGATTATTTTAAACAAGAAATAATGGCGGGACGTTTTTACTATTAATGCTGTAAAAGAGGTAAGTTTAAAATTAAGAATATATAATTTTATATAAAAATGTTTTCTTATGTATTTTAGTGTATTGCATTAGTCTTAAAACTAAGTGTATTTACTGTTAATATAACAGTTTGACAAATAGTTGACATTTTAAAAATTCCTCACTGATTATTTGATGTGCTGTTACTTCCACAAATAACAGACTAGCAATGTATAGACTACCCAAGATTACCAGTATATTCACAGCAGAACTCTACGCTATACTTAAAACTCTAGAGGTTCCAATGCAGGGTACCAAAAACTTAGCAATCTGTACAGATTCACTATCATCCATAAATTCCATTAGAAAAATCTACACATCAAATCCGTTAGTTAATGAGATCCACGAAAGATGTAAAGCACTTGCTAAATCCAACACTTCGGTTTCGATGATATGGAATCCTTCACATGTTGGTATTAAAGGAAATGAGAATGCTGACCACGCAGCAAATGAAGCACGTCGCTCTGACCTTACAGATGAAAAATGCCAATTGTTTCAAGATATAATAATTGAAATTAAAAAGGTATCTACCTCAATGTGGCAAAATCAATGGAACAGGTGCACTACCCAACTAAAGTCCATCCAACCAAACATTTTAGGACCTAGAATTTTTTCTACGGAAAAAAATCAAAGACCATCATTAGAAGGCTTAGAATTGGGCACACCCGGGTAACCCACGGATATCTGATGGTTCCAGAAGAACCTCCAAACTGCCAATATTGCAACTCCCGTCTAAGTGTACACCATATACTTGTGGAATGTAACCAGTACGCAGCAGCACGGATCAAACATGGTATTCACGGAAGTTTATGTGATATCTTAAATTCCAAAAACAATATGTCTAATGTGATAGAGTTCCTTAAAAACTGTAAATTATATCACCTGTTGTAATTGTATCACCTATCTATATTTTAATTTTGTATTCATCTTTTCATCTGCTAGTTTTTTATTTTCTTTTTTTTTAGATATCAATGTAACTTAATTTATTGTTTTCTGTAACACAGTCCCTCGTGTCAATGGCCACAGCAGCCGAGACATGTAATTTGAAATAAAAAAAAAATAAAAAATCCTCACTAACTATTCTGATGTTTTGGCAACGCTGTGGGGTTCTAAAGTCGTAAATCTTGAATGGCGCGCAATCATTTTTATATGAAAAATTCTATATACTATAATATAGTAGTAGTATATATCATATACTAAAACTATGTTCCAGAATTTTTTCAGAATTTATAAAGTGGTGGAAGGCAGTTAAAAATCGAATAAACCGGTTTTTGCCGATTTTTTGCCCTTTATTTAGTTATATTTTTATTAAGAGTTGCGATACTCTTTTGAAAGTTATATGTATAAATAGCTGACCAATACCATATGAACCATTTTAAACTTAGAACCAGAGTTATGTTGATTTAAAAGACAAAAATCTGATAAGAACATTCGGTTCTCCGGCGTTTTCACCGTTTTTTCGCCGTTTTGAGATATACCTTTATATATTTGATGCATCAGTCAATATCAATACCTTTAATCTGGATACCGAATGAACCATTTTGGATTCTAAGAACAGAAGTTATAATGATTTAAAAGACGAAAATCTGGTTAGAATCTTCTGTTTTCCTGATATTTCGTCGTAATATTTTGCTGGTTTGTGTTATATTTCTAGTTAAATTATTATTCAACTAACTTTTTTCAAAAACAGAAATCAAGACCTGTTGAACCACTTAAGTTAAGCAATATGAATCAAAATTAGTAATTTAATAAATAAAAAGGATTTGCATTTTTTTTGCTTCTTTAATAGCATTTACAGTCTGAAATATATTTTATCGTATGCAGCTTATCGTTTTCACACATGATGAATTTCAGAAATTAATTTGAGAGAAAATATTTTCGATTTTTCGTTATAGTTTTAAGGCAGCAGTTTTTAGTACTCAGAATAACTCAAAAATTAAGATATTTTTTTTAGCGTTGATGAAGTATCAGACAGTTATTCAAACTGATGTGAATTGAAAACTACAGTTTATCTTAACTAACAAAATAATAAACATGTGCAATAAAAATAAAGTTATTTACAAGATTTGATATATTTATTCCTTTTAGTTTTTTTACTTTTTATGTGACTGCGTTATCGATAGCAATGTTTTAATTTTATTTCATTATACAAACAACTTTTTGATTATAATATCAAAAATACTACTTTCCCTAGATTGAATTTTTATTGCAAATAAGTAAATACTTTCTTATGTACAAATGAAAATGTTTTAGAATAATATTAATTTGTAATCAGAATATAATCAAAAAAAAAGTATTTGTTTTTATTTTTTCTACATTTTTATCTTATACGATTTTTTAAAATGAATTGATGATCTAAAACAAATGCCAAGAAAAACCAAAAAATTGTGAAGTCCGGGAATATCTTTGCAGGCAGTATCCTGATCGGTAAATTGGAAGAGGTCGTGACGCACCTATTTCTTGTACACCCAGAAGTCCAGGTCTTAATCCCATGGACTTTTGCTTTTGGGGATGTATGAAAGAGAAAGTGTATTCTGTAACAATAGAGGACGAACAACAATTAATTGAGGGTTAGAATAATTGAAGCTGCAAATCAATTTCGTCAGAAAATATGATTTTTCAGCTCATTCGGTTTTTCTTATTAAAACGATACCGAATGTGTATTGAAGAAAATGGGGGTCATTTTTAACATTTATTGTAACATCATATTTATAGAGGTTATAGACATTGTTTGTACTTGTTAATTCATTTAAGCCATTTATTTAGTTGCACGTAATTTTTTAGAGGTTAATGAATAAGGGCCGTAACTTGTTAAAAGCTGTTTTTTGAAAAAAATGATAGGAGGGAAAAAAATTTTAAAATAATGTGTTAAACTAATGATACCACAAAATTCATTTGATCTGAACGTACGGAGATTTAGGGGTGCACACCCCTTTTAAAATTTTTCTCTGCGCTTAAATTTTGTTATTTCTTTTTTATGAAAAATTCTTTCAGAACAAAAAAGTAACGTGTCCATTTTTATTACAAAATGCCAGGTAGTTTAAGTCAAGTCAGTCATTTTGGCTTTACAACCCTGTGTGGGTCCTAGCCTCCCCAAGAATTTTTCTCCAGTCGTCCCTATCCATCGCCTTCCTCCGCCAAGCACGTATTTCCATATTTCTCATGTCTTCATCGATGTTATCTAGGAATCTTGTTCTGGGTCTTCCTCTTCTTCTTTGACCAATAGGTCTATCAAGGAGCGTTTTTCTAGCTGGGTCGGTTTGCTCCATCCGCATAACATGGCCTACCCATCTTAGACGTCCTATCTTTATGTGTTTTACGATATCTGGTTCCTGGTATATCCTATAGAGTTCGAAGTTGTATCGTCTTCTCCAGACACCATTTTCATTTACCGCTCCATAGATGCGCCTTAGTATTTTTCTTTCGAAACATCCTAACATGTTTTCATTACTTTTTGTTAAAGTCCAGGTTTCTGAACCATATGTTAGGACTGGGCGTATTATTGTTTTGTAGAGTTTTACTTTTGTATTTCTTGATATAACTGTAGATTTAAAAAGGAGATTAAGCCCAAAATAGCATCTATTAGCCGTGCAAATTCTGCGGTTTATCTCTGCGGTAGTGTCATTTTCAGTATTGACGAGCGTTCCCAGGTATACAAATTCGTTAACTGCTTCGATGACGTCATTTTCTATAACAAGTGGCCGTAGTGTTTGTGGTTGCGTACCTATTTTCATGTATTTTGTTTTGTTGGTGTTTATTATTAAACCCATTTTTGTAGCCGCTTCCTTTAATGCTACGTACGCCTCTCGTGCTGCGTTTTCCGTTCTCCCAACAATATTGATATCATCAGCATATGCTAAGATTTGCACAGATTTGTTATATATTGAACCGGTAGTTGTGATTTGTGACGTACGTATTACTTTTTCCAAAGCTAGATTGAATAGTATACAGGAGAGTGGGTCTCCCTGACGTAGCCCGTTATTTGTTTTAAAAGGTTCAGAGAGTTCCCCCCTGGATTCGTACTTTGCATTCAACTTTTTCAAGGGTTAGTTTGGTTAAACTTACCAACTGATTTGGTACTCCTAGGTCTATCATTGCTCTAAACAATTCTCTTCTATTTACAGAGTCGTAGGCTGCCTTGTAGTCTATAAATATGTGGTGCGTGTCTACACCGTATTCCAGTGTTTTCTCTAGAATTTGTCTTAGGGTTGAAATCTGATGAATTGTTGATTTACCACCTCTGAAACCAGCCTGGTATTGTCCTATTATTCGCTCTGCATATGGTGCCATACGATGGCATAGTATATTGGAGAATATTTTATACGCTGCATTTAGGAGCGTAATTCCTCGATAGTTAGAGCATTCAAAGATATCACCCTTTTTGTGTATGGTGCAAAGTATTCCAATATTCCAATCATTGGGAAGGGACTTCTGTATCCATATTTCTTTTATAAGCTGCTGTAGGGCTATTATGATATCGTGGCCACCTTCTTTATATAATTCCGCTGGGAGATTATCTATTCCGGGTGATTTGTTTCTGGCTAGGTAGTTTAAGAGATAATGCAAAAAAACAATTTTTATTTTGTAACTTCAAAGAGCTGTAACTTTTTTTGTGTACACTTTTGTACAAAGGTAAGTTGGATTTAATCAATTTATTTTTGTCCCCGGAATGCGCGATTTAATTTATGACATCCCTTTCTGAAACACCCTGTATAGACCGGAGTCTGTCCAAAGACCGGTTTTAAAACTAGAATCAAAAACTAAAACTATACTACACTGTACTATCATCTATAAATAAAAGGGGAAAATAAGTTTAGTTGTTTTCAGTATTTAATAAATTAAAATAAAAAATTGCATTGTATCGTAAAAAATAGTTTTTTTTGTTCCTAATTTGTTTTTTTACATGAAAAAATCTTGTTAAACTAGTAGATATATTTTTTAATTTAAAAATATTTTTAAGCAATGTTAAAGTGAGAAATAGCAATGTTAAAAGAGAGAAAAAGTTAAGACCTTTCATATACCTAAGTATTTTAAGCTGAGCCCCAAGCAATTACTCTATATGTAGGAATACTATTAATATATGTAGGAATACTACTAATAGTACTACTATTAGATCGAGAAGCCTTCGCAGTGGTGATCGTCAACGTCGGATAACTCTGCTATGGCACGTGAAGAAGAAGAAGCAATACTATAGTAAATCCCATACATTAGAGATGTTGATTAATATAACATTTACATTGTATGTAGCGTAAGTACTGACATCGGTGGGTATACTGCGCATGAGCGTTCAACGTATATATGTATGATTCTGTATGTGTGAGTAAGCGCTTGTGTGAGACAAGAGCGAGTAAGCTTGTCCTTGGCGTGAAACGTCAGAGATTTGTGAGATGGCGTAAGAGTAGCACCGCACTGTAGTATGTAATTATATTTTATATTGTTGTAGGCAATAAAGCGGCTGACAGCTGTAAACTGTCAATTGTCATGTCAACTCGCAGTTCTTCTTTTTTTTTTCGTATGTCAACTGTCAATTTTTTTCTTTTTCTTTTCTCAAGTAATCGGTCAATTCGTTTTTCCCTCTGTCAAGGCTTCTTCTTTTTTGTCTCTCAAGTCATCTGTCAATTAGTTTTTACTGTCCTTCATATCTTCTTCTTTCACGCTACAAATGCCAAACCTTGGTGTTAGTTTGTAGGATAACGTATAAGACCTCGTTGGAAAGGGGCGAAGATGGCGAATACGGTTTTTATAGAAAAAATAAAATTTTTGGAAAATTATTCCCAGAATAATTTTTAACTTAGACACGCAAAAGAAACTAGTTACAGAACCTCTTTATTTATTAAATGATTTGATATTTATATTGAACAAATCCCTACGTGTATCCGTATGAACTACGATTGAACAGATCACAATATGGTTGACTAGACAGTACTGCAAATGATATGAAGACCTCGTTACTTTTTTGAGATGATGAAGACCTCGTTTAGCTTGCTTTTTTAGGCTCTCGTATCGTATCATATCATTATTGTCGCCTTTATTTTGAAAGAGATAATTTTATACCGAGAAGTTTTGTTTTGTATTATGTAGTTTTTATTTATAATTTTGACCTATTTAAGGGGTAGTGTGTAAATTTTATTGTAATGGATCATATCGCAGGAGATCTGCTAAAAAACCGTAGTCATACATTTTTTAGCTATCTAAAATTAAATTTCGGTGAAATTTAAAAAACCAAGATACAGATTTAAACAGTTAGTTTTGAGTTTGTAAAATAAGCTTATCAAAGATTTTATTGATATTAACATTTGCTTTTAATAAATTTAATAACACATTTTACGTTATGGCACGTATATCTGTATTAGGATAATTCGTTTTATTTAAATATTTTTCTACACTCTTGATATTGTTCTAAAGTTGTTTTATTGTGGCATTTTATTGGGAATAAATCACAATTTTACTTTAAAACTATATATAATTAAAAATAAACCATTTTGATAGGTTTGAATCATTGAAGTATATTCTTATGGCCATCGGCAAAAAGCAAAATTTAGCAAACCCTTATAACTAGATTTAGGCAAATAGGTAAATTGCATTTTTTTGCATATAATTCATAAAAAATGCAAAAATGTCAAATTTTGCATATTTTTATAAAAGTGAGCATAAAGTTCATATAATTTGAAAATTTATTGTTAACTATA
>NW_027312931.1:0-24764 GCF_040954645.1 Diabrotica undecimpunctata
CGCGCTATCTCAGAGTTAAAAATGAGCGGGGAGAGTTACTAATTCAATTTTGTAAAGAAATTTACGTAATATCCAGGACGTGGTTTCAGCTCCAGTCAAGATGATTGTATACATGGCGAGCACCAGGGAATTGTCCAGATTATATATTAGGGTATCAAATTGATTACATCTTGAGAAACAAAATATTTCGAAATTATAAAAAGAGTGCCGCTTACCCTGGTGCGGATATATCGTCTGATCTTCTTGTTGAGGTTCCTTCTCCTGTCGGAGGTTGGAAATCATCATCGCTATTTTAATTTTATTGGCCGCGCTTCTGATTAATTCTAATGAGCTGCAACCGAACCACTCTCTCAAATTTCTTAGCCAGTATATTTTGCGTCTGATCACAAACTCCTAATCGCGAATGTAAGGCTTCGATTGGCAAAGATGAAAAGAACAACTAACAAATACATAAACACGAAAGAATTAATGAGAGATGAACATCTTATAACTACATACAGTACACACATCAACGAGAACTTTAGGAATACAGAACAAGGAAATTGCATTGAGGGAATCCTGTGAGAAAATAAGGATGGCTATAGTCAAGGCTATTAACTGCCAAGCTGAACAACGCAATTAGTATACAATACATCAGAACCAATAGAAATACAAGGAAACCCAACATAAAATAAGAGCAAAGCTAGAGGAAAGAACTTCTTCTAGTTCCATGACCGTTATCGATCGTTAAATATCATGATGGCTACCATATTCGCTATCGTGACTTTATTGAGCAGCTCTAAATAATGATTTTCCTTACCATTGTCTTAGATTTTCAGTCATGACGATTTTTCCTACCAGGACCACGTTTACCTTGGGTCTTTCCTTGAATGATGAGATGCAAAAGTTCATACTTTTCAGGGTGTTTCATAATGTGACGGAAGTATTTCAGCTTGCGTCTCTCTATTATATTGACCAGTTGTGTTGTTTATTGATTTAGCCGTCTAAGGATGAAAGAACGTTGTGAATAATTGGAATCATTACAAGAAAAGAGAGTCAACTTTGGACTACAAAAAGGTTAAAGACATTTCGGTTGTATACAGGAAACACTATAACACTCGCCTGAAGAATCAACGGGACTACGTACATACCCAGAAAAAGTATTTACATCCGGACATATGGTGCTTCGTCCCTCCTTAAGGATAATAGACCGAATCTTACCAACGGAATATTTATTTGGTGTAACGTTAAATTTTTATTCCGTTAAACTTTTACTCTGAGTAAAATTTTAACGTTGTAATTCTAATCTAGAATAAAATTTTAATGTAACATTTTTACTTGTGTCTTAAAATTTTGCTCTCTTTATCCTCTACTTTTCCTATATTTATGTTAAAAAAATTGAAATCTAATGAGCATTTTTGTGTTTTTAAATGTGATTGTGTTGAATTTACTAAATGTTTTGCTTACTAATTCTGGTTACTCATAAAAAAATCAACTTATACTACCTATCTATTCATGAAATGCAGCAATATTTTTAAGTACCGCAATGCAGGAGAATGGTTCAAAGAAGACAAGTTGGAACGGGTACGGTTCTCTAACACCGCCCAAGTGTAACTGAAAGAATATTCTTTCGGCTGGGTATAAGTATATATTACGACATAAAGTTGATACGTGGCTGGATCGGTGCCGGCGTGGTTGCTTCCTTCGGTAGTTGAAGTGTAAGAGAGTGAAAGTTCGTTGTGCAAATCTCATGCAAAGTCAAATTTTTGACAACGCGGTGCTGCAGCCAGGTTGCCAAGGTACGATTAATTCAGAACACAAGTATTATAAAACAGCGCCTTTCATATACCCCATCTAATCTAAACCTAACAAGATCTAATCATCAACATACACCATTGCATACGCGCTATCTCAGAGTGCCTAATCCGAGATATGATCAACCTTTCCACGTTCCTATAGTAAAGTACTAAATTATTGGTTGAATGACTTTGTAAATTCTAAATTTCTTTCATGGATTTAATAGTTATATTTTTATTTAGAATATCAATTTTTTGAAATTGATTAAAATGATCACAAGGAGTTTAGGCACCCAATCAATTGAAATAAGTTAAATAAATCAAATGACCAAATGGATTAAATATAGTAAGAGATCACTGATACCGTTATCAACGTCATAATTGCCAGTATCATAAACTGCTGATTAGCTACGAAAATGTTAAAATACCCTTAGATACTGATGTAAAATTACATTGACACCAAAAGTAAGTATTAATGTTTTTATCAGACAGAGACATTATATGTGAAAGAAGATGCTTAAATAATCATCAAATGGTTTTGAGTCGCTGTGATAAGGAAGATTGGCGGAGGTGCTGTAAAGCTTCAAAAAAATTCTTCTCTAATTGGTCTACTATTTGTCTTTTCACAAGCCAGGAGAGATACTAAACTAACACCTAAATATCTGTCTTTAACATAGGATAGATCAACTTTTCCAATGTACTTACTCCGAATCAGAGAGTAAAATTTTAACACACAGAGTTAAAGCGGCGAAGCACAATTTGGTTTGTGCGAAATGGGTACACGTGAAGCAGCTTTCTACTTAAATACGCTTGTACAAAACTGGATGGACCAACGAAAGGATATATTTATCACATTCCTCGCTTAGAAAAAGCGCTTGACACAATGATACACAAAATTGATGAAAAAGATATAAGAGTTATCAAGCATCTCTATTGGAACCAAAAAACAAGAGTGAGGCTGAACATGTCGACCAATACAGAGGAATTTAAAATGTTAAGCGGGGTATTACAGGGTCCATTTTGTCTCCTGTGTTGTTCAATCTCTATGCGGAGGATGTTTTTGCACAGGCACTTGCAGACTCTGAGTGTGGTATAAAGACACGACACCCAAATAATCACACATATAACGAACATGATATGAAGTTGCTGCTAAATAAAATATATACTGTAGAAAAAACATATGGCTTGAAGATAAATGCAGGAAAATCTAAATGCATGGCAATGCATTTTCTTTGGTTTTAAACTTAAATGAATACTAACAAAATACAAGAAAAAAATTAAGGGTGAACTTAAAAAAGTAAAATCAAAATTTACCTAATAAAATTCAAACAGGTAACATGAGGTAGGTAATCAAATACCTTTATAATTGAAAAACTTGTTTTCTTGCTTTTACTGAAGCGGAGTTTTTAATGATATTATTTAAATTTAATTCATTTAGCAGGTCCTCGTTAATGGATAAAACTGCTAAGGAGTTCAAATTTTCTTGGGAAATTGCATTTCTTAAGCAGGCCTTTACCCTTTTTAGTGTCGAAAGAGAGCGTTCGCCACTTGCATTTGCGACCATTATGAAGAAAAAAATACGCAGACAAATATTAATGTTTATAAATTAAGATATTAATTTATTCGTATAATACCTGTACCGATTCTAAAGGAGTGTCTATTTTTAATTGGGGAAGAGACGTTTACAAATGCTTTAAATGAACACGTTCTTCGGGAAAATACTTGATCAAATCCTCCTTTTATGTTTGTTGTAATTCGGTTGCCGATCTGAAAATATCTTTATATTCCGTAGTTTTTAGTTTAAACAAAAATTCAAAAGCTCTTGAACAAGATTTATAACTATCAGGTCGGCGAATAATCTTCCACTTAAGATTGTCTATTATAAAAACATAACATTGTGTTCGCATTTTTTCTTTCTGGCTTAAATTGCCTCCGAATTCTTTTCTCCTAATTGCAATTTTTTTGATAATCCTCTTCTTAGCATAATTTTCATCTGCTAAAGATGATAACTTTTGTATTGCTTTAGTCATCCCATTACCCCTTTGTAAAACGTCAATCCAGAATGATAAAATTATTCCGTTTTCCAACAAATCAAGTTTTTCCGATAGAGAAGTTGCTTCAACTCTTACTACATTTTTCTCATTTATATCCGTTGACATTGCAATCAAACATGTTTTAATCAAACCGTAATTAACGCTTTTTAAAGCTTTTATGGCATCAAAACGAGAAGACCAACGGGTTATATTCACTCTTTTAGGTAACAGTGTCTGCCCCGACTCAGGCAAATCCTTTAGTGCACGAACTCCCACCTGTGTGTAGACGTGGAGAAAAAATTGTAGATAATGTAGCTTGTACCAACATAAAAAAGATGTTGCTTCCAAACAACAATTTGCTGCATTTTGGAAAACCAAATTTAAAGAGTGAGCAGCACACGGCACAAAGAGAGCTTAATCATTGGAAACTTTAATAGGTGCTTGAATACTTGCCACTCATATTACTGGCATTGTCGTAAGAATGACTAAAATCCCACGAATATTTAAACGGAATTCCCTTTATTAGTACAATATTTCAAAATCACTGTTAGTTAGTCATAGTGTGTTATGTCATGTGTTGAATCTACACTTATAACATAGTATTTGTTTGCCTTAATTTGCCTAACAACTTCATCAATTTACCATAAGCATATAATTTCGGAGTCGGTCAGATAGCCAAGCGGGCTAGGCGGCCGATTCTCATTCGCTTCACTGTCGAATGGTTCGGTGGATGTGGGTTCGAGTTCCAGCTCGGTGTACAGAAAAATAAAAAAAGGCTAACGCAGCAGTTTAAAATTCTAGATGAATCTAGAATATGCTGGTGTCTGATCGGCCTATGGTGGAGCAGTACGGCAAGGGATAAGGGCTTGCGGCTCGGTGATACTCCTCCATAGATCCCTACCGGAAGGGCGTGGCGCCTAAATACCGGTATTCCTTCAACCTTCAACCGCCCGGTGCTACAACCCCGAAAAGACCCCTAGTTAAACCGGCGCTGTTAGTTGCTGTAAATTGTTTAAACTGTCTAAAAAAATAACAGTGTCATCTGCACAGCGGATGTTGTTTACGCGTTCTCCATTTAAAAGGATTCCATGTTCTCAATTTTCCAAGACTTCACTAAATATTTCCTCTGAATATTGTTTAAAGCAGTGGTCGCCAACCTCTTCAATGTGTTGAGCTACTTTGTTAATTTTGAAATAAACAGCGAGCTACCCACACGGAAGCCACGTAACGCAACGTAAATGAAATAATCCACAGTTAATCTATCATTATATGTATTTATTTTACTGTTTAACTGTTAATACATAATACATAGGTACTAATAATAAACTAATAACAAAATAACTAATATAACTAGTACTTACTTGTTCATAGCTACATTCCTACATATCAAACGAAGGTATTTGAAAAATAATCACAAACTTTTATCCAGCCACAACGGCATGTCACGCATGATTTAAAATTAGTTAATAATAACAACAAAAAAGTAACGCACTATCATAAACATAAACATTGAAAAATAAAAAAGCACGTTCAATGAGAAGGCTGACACTCAGACTCATCGATATTTTTTTTAATGTTTGCAGTATAATTTGATGCAGCCATTCGAATACAATTATCCAAATGTTCATCTGTAAGTCGATTGCGAACGCGCTATCTCAGAGTCTTCATATTGGAAAAAGAAGATTCACACAAACAGGTTGAACTGAATAATGCTTTCACTTTCAAGGCAACACGGCATAGAACTGAATATTTGTCTTTACTTACAATAGGCCAGATACATTCAGTACTTGAGACTAACGATTTTAAGGCTAAATCATTTTGAAACTCAATGACTTCCAGTTCTGTTGCAGCGATGTCTTCGCCAAAGTTCTGCATAACACAAGCTGCAAACTGCTGGATATAAATTTCCATAAAGGGTGAAACAACAAACTGCGCTACTAAAGCCATTTCATTGAAATCCTTAAAACGATTTTTAAAGTTACTCTTCAGGGTAGAAATTATTTCTACATGATATTTGTTGTCATAGGGTTCTAATGGATTTTGAGATATTTTTTCTGAAAGAATAGGAAAATGCTTGGAATCGCTGTTAATTATCTCTCCCCTGAAGCTGCAAATTAAGTTCGTTTAATTTCTCTGTAATGTCCACGAGAAAATCAAAATCTCTATGCCAGATTGAATTTTCTAGTTCCGGAGTCGGTTCATCGCGTTGTTTGAAAAATTGAACTATGCCAGATAGGACATCATAAAACGTTTCAGCACCCGTCCTCTACTTAACCATCGGACTTCAGAGTGAAGGAGTAGGTCCCCGTATTGACAGTCAACTTCATCGGCCAAGGTTCTGAATAATCTTCTTTGTAACGCTTGAGCTCTAATCGTGTCCACAATTTTTACAACCAGTTTGATAACGTTGTTTAGTTTCAGGAAATTTCCACATAATGCTTGCTGATGGATAATGCAGTGGTAACAGAGAAATTGCGGAAAAGTTTCATCTTTACGACATAACGCCACCAGACCCTTATCACAACCCACCAAAGCTGGAGCGCCATCGGTTGTCAAGCCTACCATTTTCGATATTGGAATTTTCTCGGAAGAAATAATATTTTTTAAATGAGAAAACAACTACTGTCCAGTAGTGTGTCCTTTCAGTGGAATGAACTTTAAAAGATCTTCTTTAATAATTGTAAATCACTAAAAACCATCCTGACGAATACGGCCATCTGGGCAGTGTCAACGACATCTGTTAATTCATCCAGTTGAAGTGAAAAATAACCACAGTTATCTAAGTCAGTTCTTAACTGTAAAAAAATATCATTGCTCATTACTTCTACACGTCTCATAACTGTATTAGCAGAAAGTTGCATAGATTTTATAGCTGAAACTATCTCGTCTTTATTTCTAAAGTTGGCAAATAACGAATCAGCAGCTTCTAAAAACGCCTGTTTTATCATTTCCCCGTCTTCATAAGGTTTCTTTTTTTGTGCAATTATCTAGGACACACGGTACGATGCTTCAGTTGCAGCCTTATTTTTGTCGACTGTTCTTAAAAAAATTGATTGTTGTCCAATTAACTGTTTCAGTTTCTCCTTTCTGGCGGCAGAATGTAGTGGGAATGATGTTTCAAAATTAGAATGTACAGTTTTATGATGTCTCTCAATATTTCCTTTTTTAGCAACGGAGACCGAAGTATTACATAACAAACACACATTTTTATCTTTAACTTCTGTAAAAAAGTATTGTTCTTGCCATTCCGAATGAAAGTGGTATGTCTTTACCTTCTTACAACTGCTTGCCATAATATTATTTTTGTTGTTCTCTACTAACCCAACCGCTGGACGTTGGTTACGCGTTCAGTTTTAAACTAAGCGCAATGTCGCCGCGCCGTGCGTATTTATCCCGTTCAAAGCAATCCAGATCGTTCTCGAACACTAACGCGCTGGTCCGGCTGGTCGGTCCTACAAATAGCCGATTCTAGCTTGACGGCGTCAGGGGCAGATCGCTCACCGCAACGTTGCCGCTGTTTATGTTTAATATTATGACAATTAGATTTTTTTGTGAAATTTTCGGAAGCTTCTCTGATTTTTGCAGTTTCTATTTTTTAAATTAAAATCGTTGTGAGAGCTACCAGAATTGCCTCCGCGAGCTACCGGTAGCTCGCGATCGACAGGTTGGCGACCATTGGTTTAAAGTATGTTAATAAGGTCTCAATTAAACTACTGTATTGGCTGAACATATATTAATAATATTCATACATTACAACATGATCATGCCGTCCATCGTCCCCGTTGGGAAGTGGTGTTGACTTGACATTGACATATTTGACATAGTTACCAGGTTTACGTTAAGCCTATCTTACATTAATGTCAAACACCTTCCCCTTAAAGATTAAGGCGTACCCTAGGTTTAATTGTACGTCCGAATTTTGAAACATTACATTTCTTACTATCATTATTTTTTGAGCAGCTATAATGAGGACTTACAATATCAGTATTCCTATGTTCATTAAACAAATTTGTTAAATCATTATCCTGAATACATACATTATTTAAATCATTATTATCATTATCCTTATAACTATTTGGGTTTTGTGTGTGGATACAACTCAGGTTCAAGATACATGTCTGTACATCTGATTTTGTATGTGATGGTCTTATGTGTCTTGTATTTCTTCTAACTATCCTATTATTGCATTCCTTTCTTATCCAGTACGATCTGGGTTCTTTAGCTTTTTCTACAATAACAGCTTTATACCATACTTTATCAACACTGCTCTTAACAACTACATTATTCCCCCTTTTATAAGTTGTTGGTGTACGTTTACTATGTTTATCATACTGAACTTTTGTTTTTTGTTGTTGGTCCAATAACAGTTTATAAATCTCATTCTGAATTTTAGGTTGTAATTGTTCACTATTTACTGGTATTTCTGTTCTCAAAGATTTACTATTTAATATTTGCGATGGAGATGCACTTAATGAAATAATAGCAGTATTATTATATTCTAAAACTAACTCACGATAATAAGAGTTTTCTGTAAAACTTTTTTTTAAAATTTGTTTACAAATTCCTACAGCCTTTTCAGCAAGGCCATTACTTTGGTGGTAATGAGGTGAACATGTCAGGACTGTAATTTGTTTATTATCGTAATATTTTTTACACTTAAATGATATAAATGGTAAATTATCTGCAATTAAAAATTGAGGATAGCCAAATCTGGAAAAAACATCTTGCATTGCATCTATTATGGCTTCAGATGTTTTATTATTTAATGATAGCATCTCTATCCAATGGGAAAATAATCTATTAGAATTAAGTAAGATTTACCACCAAATTCCAAAATATCAGCCGCAATTTTATTAAACCTCAATTTTGGTATTGAATGTGCTAACATTGGCTCTCTATAATTATTTGGCATGAATTTTTCACAAATTCTACATTTTTTTATAAACTGGACAATATCATCCCTAAGGTTTGGCCAAAAAAATAAAGATCTTGCTTTATTAATAGTTTTACTAGTTCCTATATTATGACCTTTATGTAACAGAGTAATCATTTCCTGTTTTAGAGAGTTTGGTACAATTATTTTATTTTCAACAAAAACAATTCCTGCTTCAACATATATATCATTTTTAATACTGTAATATGGCTTTATATACTCTGGAATCTTGTTTTCTTTAGGCCAGCCTTTATAATAAAAATCAACAATTGTAGCCAAAACTTTATCTTTAGAGGTTTCTTCTCTGAACTGATATATTTTTTTATCTGTCATTGGTAAGTATAGTGAGACTGAATGAACCATATCAAACATCTCTAAATCAAGGGTTTGTGCCTTTAAACTAGCTCTAGAAAGCATATCTGCAAATTGAATATGCTTTCCTGGAACATAATAAATATTTAATATGTACTTTAATAATTTTAGCCTTAAACGCTGCAACCTTACTGACCCAATTTTGCATATTGGTTTCTGCATAATTGAAATTATTGGTTTATGATCTGTTTGGACATCAACATCACACTGGTAAATAAAGTTATGAAATTTTTGTGTACCATAAAAAATGGCTAATAACTCTTTCTCTGCCTGGCTGTAATTTATTTCATGTTCATTCATAGACCTAGATGAACATGCAACTAATTTCAACATACCATCATAGTTTTGAAACATACAACACCCAATTCCATTTTTGGATGCATCACATTGCAAAACTATCTTTTTATTTGGATCAAATGGTACCAGAGCTGGAGAATTTGAAATTATTTTCTTTAACTTATCAAAACATTCCTGGTGTTTAGGCAACCATTGCCATTCTACATTGTTTTTTAAAAGTTCACAAGTTTCTCGCGGAATGGTATCCTTATTAAACATATCCCATTCTAAGTACAAGTTCCCACAAAATTTTCAGACTCCCATTACGGACTTCCTGGCAATTGATCTGCACATGCCCAACAACCAAACCCTCAGGATAATCTCTTACTACACCTAGGCTTCTCTGAACAAAACCATTCTGATGGGGGACCTGAATTGTAGAAATACCCTATTCGGTAATCACCACAAGAATCATCAACATTGGATGCACGTTTTTGAACGCAAATGGGACCTCGATCCTGGATGACATTCTCGTTACTATTAGCGTGATGCATAGCATTGAAGATCGATGCCACATAGGCCACTCAATAACGTCCGATTATCTCCCAATTCTTGTAAACACAGACATATTATCACCCAAAACCGATTATCACCGAACCCCTCGAGACAAATCAGATATTATCTCAACGCAAACTGGCCTCTCTTCATCACAAATAAACTCCCAAAGTTCGGCGAACTCGAGACTAATAAAAGTATCGATACGAGTGCAACCCAAATCGAAAATCTCATCTCCGAGGCTGTCAATAAGTCAATTCCAATGAAAATATTACACTATTTTTCTCCGGACTCCCACAATACATCATTGCCAAAATACAACTAAAAAGACGGCTATTGCATCTGTATAAGATCAACAGAAACCCTATCATTAAAATAGAATATAACCGCATCTCTGCTGGAATTAAGAGGAAAATATCCATCTTGGAATAGGTGGTAAATCCTGGAACAAACTCACAGACCTAACAAAACAAAAGCAAACCCAATATTCTCATCTTTTGGTCGACAATCAAATAGTCAACTTACCAGAGCTGAAAGCCGAAGCATTCAAAAACTCGCTTCAAAACGACATTCAAAGGCCAGAAAATCCAAACTTTGATCGCATATTTAAACTCAACACGGAATGTAAAGTCAGAAATACTCTATATTTCACAATCCAGGCCAATGATCCGATCATAGCACCCCCTAATAACAGGCAAACAGAGAGCTATTGCCGAATAGGCAAAAATAGCGCTGCGGAACTCCACAATACCAGTAGATGATGCCTCAAAGAACTTCCTGAGAATGTTATCCCTCTTCTAAGAAAAACTATCAATGCATGTCTTAAAAACAGTCACTTTCATACTCCTTAGAAAGTGGCTAACACTATAATGACACCCAAATTGGGTAAACCCCGTATTGATGTGAAATCCTACAGACCGATATCTCTAATTTATATACTAGGGAAGGTTCTTGAGTTTATACTTAAGGAAAGACTCAATAATTTTCTCGAAAGTCACATCATCCCCAAATTTCAATATGGATTCCAATCTGGTAAATCTAGACAAAATACATTGATAGACTTCATAATCAAAATCACCCAAGCCATTAAGGATAACAGTGTCGAGTGACGCTGAGGAGTCGCTATCTCAGAGTGCATCAGTGAGATGAGTAGTCAAATTAAGAACCCAAACTCGAACTTAACCGTATCCCTCTGGATAATGGCTCCAAAATGGGGTGCCGAAACGTCGAGTTTTAAATTCTCAACGCAATTCTTCCCGAGAACTTAGTAATCGTTCTATATAATTTAGATGAGTAGCAAGATTAAGAATACACGTGTAATGGTATTAATATAAATTATGTTTATACTGTATATAATTAGTAATAAATGTAGTACATTTTACTCAAAAAAATCTAAATTTTATACTTTGTAAAAAGTCTACCTTGTCATCGTATTATTAATGAAATAAAAAAATCTGTGTAGACGTCATACTGTTAATTTATTTAATTGTGCACTGAAATTAACTTATCTGTTAATAACATCTATACAAATATTTAGCATTATTTATCTATTATATTTAACTGCTTAAACACTAACAACGGACGCTGATGGCAAGCAGTTGTCGACCAGGTGAGAAGATATGTGTAAGGTGATTTATTACCTGGTTTTAATAACTTATTTAAGGTAAGTGATAACTGAATCTTAACTTTTCGAAAAAAAAAAAAAACAACAAAATTTTGCGAGAGTGTAAGCAAAAGCAATTGAATTAATCTTAAAGGGATTTTGGTTACCACACGACAGGTCTTAATTGCTGATGGCTTTAAATCTTTATTTTATTTCTTAAACACTTATCCAACTTATAGCTTTTATTGTTTATTCTGTCCACAAATGATTTAAATTGTAAAAAATTTCTTCGAGGTCTTCTCCTTTTTTGTACCATGTGATAATAACCATGGTGGTAACTAAAAGGTAAGCAAATATGCACAAAAAAAATTAAGGAAATATGTGCATATATATGAAAGCATTTTTTACTAAAATATGCAAAAAATGATATTATTATATGCCAACATTTTTTTTTTAGATAAAGCAATTTAATTCAGTAGTAATAGTACTATATTAAAAAAAATACTGCTCCACTATCTAATACAAAACAGATATTTACAAAAATAATGAACAACTTATTAATTTTTACGAGTGTATCAGTTGTTGTTAACTTAGGATATGATTATGATAACTGCTTTTAAAAAAGCAATAAATAACTGAATGTTTTTCAAAATTGTCCATCAACAACTTATGACTTCGATCTGAGTAAGGTACATATACTTGTAAAACAGAAAAGCTGCGTTCTGCATCAAAATGTGTGATTGGAGCATATTTTTAATTATTTAGCTGGTCGAGTATCAATATTAAAATTTTCCTCAGTCATCCGAAAGAATTTTAGCCATATTTGCTAAAAAGATATATTTTTTCAATACTTCTCTTATTTTTTCTCCCGACAGTGCTACTAAAAGCAATTAATTAAACCCACAAATTCTACTAAAGACTACCTATGTGACTCCAGCTTTAAAATAACATAAAATAACAAGCATAATTGCTCGGAATAAATGTTAGTTGTTGAGGTAGTAGTTTATTTTGCATCAACTTTTTTGAATCAACAAGATCTTGATAATTTTCATCAGTCAACTCAGTAATTAACTGTTTTAGATTAGTAAGCTCCTTGCCTAAATTAGCTAACTATTTACCAACATTAATCACTGTTTGTTGCTCTTTTTTTCCAATCATCAATTCCCTCTTTTCTGAGGACCCTGGCAGACCATGCAATTCTCAACATTTCTTCGGTGTATCCAAAGTTCAAAGGCTTCAAGGCTTCTTAACTATTTGCGCTTTTAACGTCCATGGTTTCTACCCCCTACAATAGTTGGGACCAGACGTAACATTCAACAAACCTGAGTCTCAGCGCAGTATTAAAATATAACATACTTAAAAAGTAATAAGTTATACGGCAAAATGTCCGATGTAATTGGATCACTAACAGAGAACCATATGTCCCTACGTCGAAGTAGAATTTATACATCCGTACTTTCGTACGGGAATTTGCCAACTAAATTAAGTTAACTAAAAGGTATACCACTTACATCAGAAGCTTTTTTACTGCGGTGTTACAGTTTTTAATTGATTAAATCAATTTCTTTTATTTTGAGTTTATTTTATGTAATGTTTTTTATGTCTTTACCTTTTAAAGTTTTTATTTTTTTTTTTCTTTCAGTCCCCATTTTGGACTTTTATTTTAAGTTTATTTTATGTAATGTCTTTATACTTTCCATTTAAAGTTTTTATCTTGTGTTTTTCTTTTAGTCCCCATTTTGGACTCTACCATATAAACTTTACTGATCCAAAACGTAGAAGAACTCCGAAAAAATCAGCTAACTACTACTAAACGTGCGATACAACACGAACGTTTATTAAAAGCTGATAATAGTTCAACTTTTAACAAAAGATTTCAGTATTTATGACGACAGTATTATTATTTACTATTATGTGGAACACATTTATGTAATTTAAACAATAAATTATTTATAATTAAACTGGTATTTTTTGTCAAAATTCCTACAGTACGTAAAAATAATTCTAATGTTATAAAAAGCAAAATATAATAATAAAAAAAAATAAGGTAACTATTCGTAAAAAATCTTTCTTTTATAATCTTTTCGCAGTCGAGGCTGAATAATAAATCACAAATTTTAAGGAAATTTACAAGCACGGGTAGCTCAAACAAAATATGCATTTTAATAGAATCTGTCGGTAAAAACGTGAATTTAAGACTTTTACCTGATAAAGATGGGTTCCACAATGTCACCTATGTCACCTTATATTTCAAATATAAAATTGGTTTAATTGATGGTTCTTCAGGTTTATGTCAGAGAACAACCCAACACAGTGTGTTCGGTTTTTTCTATGTTTATGTGGTGAACTGAGGGATTGACGCACATTATAGTTGGTTGTTTATTAAAAAGTGAAAGCACAGATAAATTTTATAATGAAGTTGTAACATTTTTTTAGTTTTACTTTTTTATTTTTTTATTTCCTTTTATATACAACCGATACGATACTGGCCGTATCTATGTATTGGCAATATCGTCTTGTACCTTATTGAATTGCCTTGTAGCTAAAATTTATCTACTTGAATAGAAAAATCTCTACCCTTTGCGCGATCAAAAGTTGAAATTCGCCATATATTTTCAATATTGTTGCTTCTAATAAAAGTTTTAGAATACTTTTTCTTAAGTAATATAGTTGTATGTATAACCTCCTTTTTAATAAAAAATTTCCGAGTAGAAAGTTTCGTGCTGTAAGTTGCCTTTCGCAGAAATGAGAGAAAGGGAGATTTTCTTTTGGGGACGGTTTGTCAAATTTTTGAGGGAACGAAATCACTTGTGTGTGAGTAGTCAAAGAGTTAAGTCTTCCGTAAATTTTTAAAGTGTTGTCAGCAATTCTGTCTTAGAAAGTACTTTAATCTAAGTTATATTAGATTAAATCTATCTATATCTATTAGTACTTTAAATTGTTGGTAATTTAATTTGCTCCATACTTATACAATTAAGTATAGTATAGTAAGTTTAAAGTCAGTGCGATTTTAAGTGTGCAAATCTACAAGACAATATTCTAAGTAAATATTAGTTTACCTCCATATCGTCACAAAAACCAGAGAGATTGCTAAATCTTTGGTGATGTACGAACTACCTTTTTCACCTGTCTTCAAAAGTAATTAATGCTGCTAGCGGATTCCTTTTAGAGTCATCTCTAGTTATACATCAATTTTTGGCCAATCGGAATATTTAACATTTAAGAACATTTTTAACAGTTAGTAAGAACATTTGATTCCATTAAAACACAGTGTGGAATTTAATTTTAAAAACCAAAGTGCTGTTCGTTTGTTTGCGCAACAAGGATTTTGATTTTTTTTTTTTGTAATTCTTTAAATTTTTAATAGTATCTTTTCATTTGTAATTATTAAACATAGAGTTTCCTTTATCTCGAGATAAGCCCAGACAGTAAAGAGTGTACATTTTATTCTGATTTATTGAATTTTTAATTAATAGCGTCTCTCTTTACTGATCGATTTACTTTTATATGTATTGATACGATAGTTATGGCGTTTAAAAACTGTAAAATAAATTATGACTAATTCTGTTTTTGTTCTAGTCATTTCGGCGCTTGTTTACCAGAAACCTCTAGACCTGAATTATGATGAGTCATCCACGACTCGAGGTTTCCAAGCAGGCCGGATAAAAACCAGTCTATTCGATGGGGCCCCGTTCTAATGAAGAAGGTCATCAATCCTTCTAGATAACGGCATTTTGTGTATATAAATGAAACATTTTATTTGGAAAGACCGGTTAATATCTGAAGATCGCGCGCCGCGTTTTTAAATTGTAACGCACGTATTATAATAAATTAATTGTAAAATAAATTAATAGCAAATACAGACTTTAATAAATTTGTGAGTGTTATAAATAGAACCTTTAATAAATAAATAATAAATAAATTAGAATTAATAAAAACATTACAGTATTTTGTACATATTGTGTATGATGCAGGTATTTTTTAATCGATTTATTGTCTATTTTTATATGTAGCCAACCAGGTGTTAATTTTTGGTACATTTTTTTGTATTTTTTAATGCATTTAACTCTATATGTTGACGCTAAAAATTCCTAAAAATTCTAGATGAGAAGCAACATTGATGTTTTAGTGACACTCTTGAACCAAATTTATAGTTCAGGCGTATTACCCAAAGAGTGGTTAACATCTATTTTTATTTGTCTCGCTAAAAAGAAAAACGCAAGAGAATGCAGCGATTACCGCACCATTAGCTTAATGTCTCATACGCTAAAGTTACTACTTAAAGTCATCCATAACCGAATATATCACAAACTGGACATATACGTTAATGATACACAATTTGGTTTTTGCAAAGGCCTAGGAACACGTGAAGCTCTTTTTTTCACTTAATATACTAATACAAAGATGCCTGGACGTCAATCAAGATATATACGCATGTTTTATTGACTATAATAAAGCATTCGATAAAGTACGACATAAATATTTAATGAATGTCCTGAAATCAAAGAAGATTGACTACAACGACCTCAGGATCATATCAAATTTATACTATAAACAGCGAGCAAAAGTACGTGTTAACGAACAGCTGTCAGAAGAAATTGAAATTAGAAGTGGAGTAAGACAGGGATGCGTATTGTCGCCAATTCTTTTCAATGCCTACTCCGAAGAGGTCCTGAAAAAGCTCTTGAGGGTGAAACAGCTGGAATAAAGGTAAATGGAGTTCCCATTAACAACATTAGATATGCGGACGACACTGTGATCTTAGCCGAAAACATTGAAGATCTTCAGAGACTGGTGACCAGAATAGCAGAGTATGGAAAAGAGTATGGTCTAACAATGAATGTCAAGAAGACGAAATTTATGAGAATATCGAAAACTCAAAGAAATAACGAGAATCTTCTAATAAACGAAACCAACGTCGAACAAGTGGACAAATATGCATACCTGGGAACAATGATTAACTCCACAAATGATTACAATCAGGAGATAAAAATAAGAATAGAAAAGGCTAGAGCAATTTCAACAAAATGAGAAGAGTTCTATGTACCAGGGATTTAAAACTGGAACTAAGAGTTAGGTTGGCGAGGTGCTATGTTTTTTCGACTTTATTTTATGGAATGGAATCTTGGACCTTGAATGCGACATCAATGAAAAAACTGGAATCATTTGAGCTGTGGGTGTACAGAAGAATTCTGAAAATATCATGGACAGAACACGTCACAAAGAAAGAGGTTCTGGGAAGGATGAACAAAGAAATGGAAATTTTAAATTCAGTAAAAACAAGAAAATTAGAATATCTCGGACATATTACACGTGGAGAGAAATACAGCTTGCTCCAACTGATTATGCAGGGAAAGATCCAAGGAAAGAGAAGCATAGGGAGGCGTAGAATGTCATGGGTGCGCAACCTGAGAGAGTGGTACCGACGTACATCAAATGAACTTTTCAGAGCAGCCGTCTCAAAAGTCCGAATAGCTATGATGATTGCCGACCTCCGCCGCGGAGATGGCACTTGAAGAAGAAGAAGAAAGTTGACGCTAAGCAATATATTATTTTTGTTTAACTAACACATTTTATTTCTCTACTACCAACACTTTTCCTGATTACATAGGTAGATTTAAGCATTTGCGTTGGTATATTTCGACCAGAAGGAAAGATCAGGCTATATCGTTCTTATAGGTAAATGAGTGGACTATTTTCACCGAATATATTTTGCATTTGTTTATACAGTGTGTTGACAACGTTCAACCAATAATTAAACTTCAATATCTTTTACATATTTGGCTTTCAGAATACAGTTTGTTGTTTATTATATTCCTTCGATGCCTAAGGTTTCTTAGCTTTCCCTTTTTATTTACAAAAAAGTTAAGTGGCAAACCTTTTCTGTCTTTATCTACTTTTTTTATGGTAACTTTCTATACATATCTGTCTATCTATTCCTCTATCAATCTATTTATTTATCCTATCTTATCTTATTTTTTATAATTTCTTGTTTGACTCGCTCTCGACCAACCATCTTGCTGAGCCGTTAGCAGTATATCCATTGGTGACCTTTTTAGCAGTATACAAAAATTTTTATGCATGGTATAAAGTAATTAATAAAAAAATCGGTTGCCTGTAAAGTCGGTTTTACGGGCGAAAATTTTACGTGACAACGTCTTTTTCTCGGTAGAATATTTATTTGATATGAATATTATTAAATTGCACAATAGGAACAAGGAATTGAATGAAAATAAGAATCGCACAAATTTTAACTATAGAAATATATTTTGTTTACTAAAACATTGTACATGTAAACTTAAACTTAACTAATTTCTATTTGAGTGATTTTGTTGAGGATAGGACGATGATCGCACAAGCACGGAAGCACGCACCGATTCAACGCGCCTAATTCTCCCAGTGCTGCGCCGCGCAGCGGACCGATCATGTTTGAGTGGGAGAGAGACGCAAGGCATTCGCCGGTCCGGCGGGCCTCTCTCTCGTTCGGTGACTCACTGTAACAGACGTGAGCGGGCGTTACACTTTTTTCATGAATGACTCCGAGCCACAACCTAATTTAAGACGTTGTCACGTCAAAAAATTTGCTTAACCATAAATTTAAACTGTATAATTTTCATTAAGCATATTAATGCACTGCTTATAGAATCATACCAAGAGCATGATACTATAACTGACAAGATAAGTCAACGCGCACGTTCTTGCATCTCTCTCGCACACACCTGTGACGTAAGCCCGAGAAAACTTTAATGATGCCCAAGTTAAATCGCTCTTGCGCGTGCAAACGGAGTTAAGTCTGAAAAATATACAAATGGAGATAACTTCATAAATGAACACGTTTTAGATCGAAATTTTATTGTGCAAAAGGATTTATCTCTGTTGTTTACGTTTACAATCAAAACTTGTTAGTGGTACCGAAGATAACTCATTTTGAAATGCGTTCAAGGAAGTTTAGGTCTAATAGACTCTGTTGACACTATAATGTCCGTCAGTGCCAATGGAGTTAAGTATATTTGTAATTACCATGCGCCAATTTTTCGAAGCTTGCCTAAATCTGCACTAAAACACGATGCATCACGTGTTTTCGGCTCACAGCTGAATAACATTGAGTGGCTTATCGGTATTTTGTTCATTCATTTGCGTTCTTTACGGTGAGACGTAAAGAGCACATATTTTGAGATTATTGTCTACTACTCGTATTAGAGAATAATGTGAGTAAAAATGTTTGCAGAAAGACGAGAATTTCTTGCCGCTCTGAAAGAATGGGCATTAAATTTAGAAGGTAAGTAAACTAGTTTAAGTTGAATAATTTTATTAGTAATGAGTATTTTTTACCTCCGACGCAAAACAGAAGTGTTATCACTTATGAGTTATACGTTTAGTATGTGTGTGTGTCTGTGTATGTTCATGTTTATGTGTGTGCGTGTGTGTCTGTGTCTATGACACTCGTAGCTCCTCAACGATTGTGACGAGTTTAAATGCGTTTTTTATTTAAAAGCTGGCGTAATCGAGAGAGCTCTTAGGTATAATTTGTTTGTTTGTGTATTTATGTGTCTGTCTGTGGCATTGGAGCTCCTCAATAAATAAATCAAATTATGATACGTTTTTTTTTTGTTTGAAGTCGGCACAATAAATTATTTAGATGGTTTTTTAGCTATAATTTATGAAGATCTAATAAGGCGTTGAGTTCATTTCGTCGGAGGTTAATGGAATTTTAGAAACTTTTATTTATAAAATAAATTATATTTCAATGTTTCTTGTTGTTCAGCTGAGCTCAAAGTAAATACTGACCAGTCCATTATACCAGAAAGTGATACAGCTAGATGTTCTAATTTGGAAGGTAAAAAACGAGAAAACAGGAAAAAAACAAGAAAATATCGATTCTCGTTTTGATATTCTAAAGCTGATATTTCTGAAGCTGGTTGTAGCAGAGGTCAGTTTTGTTACAATTTAGAAAAATAGCAAATTTTAATTATGTATTCTAAATGTTTTTGCAGATGCACCTAGTGAAAGGATTACTGAGTTCTTTGGAAGCGATATCGACGACAGTGACAAGGATCCAGATTATGAAACTTCCTGAATCAGAAGACTCGAATAGTATTCCATTGGTTTCGTTTAAAAAATACAATAGATCCAAATCAATTGAGTAAAAATAAAAGAGGAAGAAAAATCGGTAAAAGGTGATACTAGAGCAATGAGGAAAAAACGAAAAATGGACAGAAATGCAGGTAAAGAATACGTGACCCTAAAAAATAAGTTGATGAAAGGCAAAAAATGCAAGGTACTTGGAGATTGCCGAAAAGGATGCGGTAAAAAAGTTGATATGGAGGTACGTAAACAGTTTATTTACTGAATTTTGGGAGTTAGGAGAATATAATAAAAGGGTTGCTTACTGTTCAAGTCTTATTTTGAGACAGGGAAAAAAAAGACAATGAAAGCTTAATTCATCCAAAACAAGAGCCTGTAGCTATCAGTATCACTTCAAGATCGCTGGTGAGCTAAGGTAAAAGAGGAAGCCACATACCTGCGAATAGAATAAGTTCAGACAGAATTGACATGATAAAGCAACATATAGGTCTTATACCTACATACAAAAGTCATTATTGTCGTGGAAAAACTGGAGATCGACGTTTTTACCTTCTATTTATACATTGGCCAGAATGTATGATGAATATAAAGCTTGGATCCAACCTCAAAGTCCCGTAAGTAGAAAGATATATATAAGACTATTTTTCATAGAATGAACATTTCAATAAAAAAATATAGTAAGGATACATGTCAAACTTGTGACAAGTTTACAGAACACTACAGTGAATAAAAAGAAAGAAGAACAAAAGGAAAAAATTTAAGAAGAGAACTAAATCGGCATCAAGAAGAAGCAGAAGCTGCATATGCAGCAAAAAGAAAAGATAAAATAATTTGTCGCTATGACAAGACCCAGAGAGTTTTTTGCTTTTGATTTGCAGCAGTGTTTACCCACGCCCAGCCTAAACACTTCAATAGCTTTTTATAAAAGGCAAGCTATGGGCATACAACCTCACAATTCATAATTGTGGTAATAACAAAAACTACTTGTTGTATGTGGTATGAAAACCATTTCTGGTCGTGGAGCCAATCAAATAGCTTCTTGTTTGTATAAAGAGCTCTTAGAAATCCCACCAGAAGTAATAAATATAACATTGTATTCGGACGCTTGTGGAGGGCAGAATCTGGATTGCATCTAATTCGCAATGTTTATGGTCTTAATGGTTAATTCTGGTCTCGATACATTGGATCATAAATTTTTAATTCCAGGACACACAAGGATGGAGTGTGATAGCGAACATTCGATAATTGAAAAAAAAAAAAAGAAAAACTATGAAAGCCGAATTGAACATCCAAGAGACTGGTATCAACTTGTTCGAATGTGTGTGTAAAAGATATCCCTTGTAAGGTTTAAGAAATGACCAAAAATGATTTTATTGATTTTGCAAGTTTACTAAAGAGTTTCATTACAAATAGAAAGGTAGATAATGACGGTAACCGCTTTATTTGGAAAGATGTTAAATGGATTAGATATCAAAAAGAATTTGGACTGTTTGCATATAAAAATAGTTACAAAGAGTAAAACAAAGAGTACACCAAAATGTAAATATCCAAATCACATTTCTTTAGAAAAAAAAAATAATCTAATGGATTTATTACCATACATAGATGACGTTATTTCACGATTTCTATAAAAACCTACCTACACAGAGCGATGTTGCAGACAACTGTTCAGAAGAGGAAGAAGATATACTAGATGAAGATTAGTGCAGATAGGATTATGTACGCTAAAGTTTTGTGCATTTGGATATAACTATTTTTTTTTTCTCATTGTTATAATGATTTTCAAAATTACAGTTTAATATTTTCTTTTAGTTTGTAAAATTAAATAAAGTTTTTAATTCATCTTTAGTTAGATTTAAGTTGTTTCATTTAAAATTTGCTTATAAATTCATAAAAATTTTTAAACGTTTATATCTCAAAATGGCAATTTTGGACTTATCTCCGTTTGCACAGCGCAAGGGCGCGAAATGCTCTATCTGTTGTTATCCTGTGTGCTTCAAAACGTAGTAAATGATTATTTTTATTTATTCATTGATGTAGTAAAGACTTTGTATATTATATTGTTATATAAATTTTGTGGTGAAAACATTCAGTTTAGTGTGTTAATATCACCTAATTTATTTATCGTACGCAACTTCCCTCTCGACTACCTGTAGCTACTTTATAAAGAAGACTAATTATTTGGTTGCTATAATGCAGTGCAGTGGTGGGTTGTTTACACAATTATAATAAAAAAAGTAAAACTTTTTCGAAGTGTCGGTTTTTTTGTGTTTCCTAGAGACAAAACAAATGCGTAAAGTATGGGTCTTTAAGTGTTTTCAGCGAGACAAATTTAATGTAGAAACCGCGAGAATATGATCAAAACATTTTACAGAAGCTGACTATTATTAAAAAAAAAAAAAAAACTATTGAGATTGCCTGACAAACAATGGAATATTAATACTAATATTATAATTATTTATGAAATTGTCACTAAAGAAATCTTTTCCTCGCTAAACCTTCCCAGTGGTGATACAGAAATTAACCCTGAAAGATTTAATTGACAGTCATCAAGATTTTATTAATTCGAATGTAAAAGACCTGAAATGGGATGGATTTGGAAAAATTAGCCGGTTTCATTGCATTTAAGTTACAAAAAAAAAAGAAATATATGGATATATTCCGGACGCTAACGATAAATCGTTTACTTGGGTAAACCACGTTTCTGAGGGTGGTTTACTCAAACCAACACTGGAATTTGTAACTAAATGTAGTGAACTGGAACATATTTTTTGTAGTTATAATGGCGACACATTAAAAATAACAAAAAATTATTTAAGAAAACTTAATAAAAGCTCGCAAATATGTAAATGTTAGCGAAGATGTAAAATTAATTTTTTTAGATGTAAAATATATTTTAAAATACGAATTCTAAATAAAAATATTGAAGATAATTACAATATCCTCAAGAGAAAAAATCACAAAGATTGTAAAATAAATGTCTAAATGATATTCATAAAAGTCTCAAGTATGATCCACTTTTCCTTTATGGTTCAAATTCTTTACATTTTACCGGCCTTTTATATTTAATTTATGTTTTTGTAGAAATATTTATTTTGTTTGTAATACACACAATCAAATCGTAGATTCATATATTTCTTTAACTAATTTTACAAATTACTTATTAATTTTCTAACCACGGTTTCACAGAAAGTAACTGGTAATGACTACTTAGTGCAAGATATGGCATTGAGGTATACTTACCGTTAACAGTTTAAGTTTGGAAGTTGTTCATTACAGTAATGGAACAACGTTGCCATATGATACATCGTTAAAATAAGATACACACAAGTTCCCTGGCTTTGTCTCGCTATGACGTCAATGCGCAAAGTCGATTAAAATTGGAACGGCACGTGAGCATATCTTGTTTGTTATAGTATCATGTACCAAGAGGTTCAAAATGAAATAGTAAATTATTAACCATATATTTTTTAGCAATTCTGCAACTAGTTCCATTTTGTAAGTAAACGCCAAAAAAAAACAACAAAAAAAAAGACACAAAAAAGTAAATTAATACAAACTAGGAAAATAAATGACAGACTTACTCACAATCTATTTCTTTAGTAAGTGATGACAGGTTCCGACCAATACAGTTTTCTGGTCATCATCAGGTCACCCTTAAAGTACAATCTTTACAAAGCTAAAAAATTTCACACTGTAATACTACTAATTTAACCAAACCTTACATCAGGTATGGTACAAAAGGTGCCAATATTATGGCTTTTGTTAGTTAAAAAAATGGGGTAGGGGTTACTTTATTTAATGAAATTAGTATAAAATAATATAAGTAGTACTTACATTCCGGTACAAAGGTCTATTGTTAAGATGGCGTGTTTCAAATGCTCTTTTATGCTAAAGTATTGTCTACTAGTATTCGATTTGGTCTTTCTGTACCTTTGCAAGTAGCTACAAAAGGTCCCGTGTCCTGTGAGCGCTTGCGTTAGATAGTTGTCTATGCGCCTGTGCTCGCAGTCCAGCCAGCTTCGCAGATTCGGTATAAATGACTTCGTGCACTTTTCGCCTTATATCTCCCTATTGTCTTCGTTGAAATCTCCTTTCTCTCTCTCTCTCTCACCATGTGAAGGGGGCACAGCCGGTGAGCAATCATACGGCAGCAGCATACACAGTCCTGTATAGACTTGTTACTTGCTGCAATTATTTATGTACCTATTATAATTTTGGAACTCGGAAACTAAAGAACTTTTTAGGATCCGCAACTTTTATTTGACTATTTTTCTCTAAAAACAGTATAAGAAACGTTTTATATTTAAAAAATGAAAGTCAAAAAATAATTTTTTTCACTTTTTTATGATTGTTTGAAGAAAAAAAAAACCAACAAAATCAGCTGTCCAGCTAACCTTCATAAACCACTTACAACCTTCAAAAACCTGTATAAGATTTTTCAGCTTTTTTTTCGTTTATTGCTTGTCAAATTTAACGTGATACTTGGCCGATTTGAAATTAGGCTCCACCCACGATGCGCATTCGACCACAACACAATTCGTCCTTATTATTGCTTGGCTCTTCAAAGTGCAAGGTACTTGTATAGTCTGCGACAAAGGTTTTTTTTTTATTTTTACTTATGTTTAAAGTTACTTTAAAGAAATATTGTACTATAATGATTTGACTTTTTAAATAATTATTGTTAAGTATTTATCAATAATTAAACAGAGAGAAGCGATGCAAAATCCGCATGTTAAAAGATTTTAAAAAAGTTCAAGAGCGTGCTTCCTTAGCAACGGGAGTAAGTATAGCCACTATAAAACGGATCTCTCGTGAAATGAAAAAATACAGAAGAAGGTGCTTCTACATCATTTTCGACGCCTAACAAAAGAATGAGATCTGCCCCCAAAATCCAACTTGGGCGATTTTTGACAAAGGTTTACTTCGGCGTATAATAATAAATTATTATGTCACGGAAAAACGAGTTCCTACAGTTGCGACACATAACAAAAAAAAATTAATGAAGACAATATTTATACAGGGTCGCATTGAACTTTGAGAAAAGTGATGAGAGATATGGGATTTCGATGGAAGAAAGCGAAGAATAACAGGAAAATCCTAATGGAAAACCCGAACTCTGAGATAGCGCG
>NW_027312932.1:0-24763 GCF_040954645.1 Diabrotica undecimpunctata
CGCGCTATCTCAGAGTTCTGCTTAGTTCTCGATTTTTTGTCGTTCTGTCTTTATTGGTCGAATCGCTCTTTACAAATTCTAGACTAGTATTTTTTTCTGTTTTCATATATTGTAGTATTTAGGCAACTTGCTACTCTTGCAAATTTGAGACTTCTTTTATTACTATCTTCTCAGTATTGACACAGCCGAAAACCTCAATACTATAATATCTCAACATTATTTATTCTATTTTTTTTCATCTACCACTAGCTTACATTTGATGGCTTCTTTTGGTATGGCTATGCATTAGGTTTTTTAAGAGACGGTCATGGTTAATATCCTTGTTGTTTAGTTAAATTTGTCTTTGCAGATCATCTTCATTCGCAAACTAGGTAGACCGCGTTATCTGCAAAGCAAATCTGTTTGTTGCGAGAAGATTTGTGTACTTACTTTGCTAAATTGTTAGTAATTGCTGATAATGTAATAATACATTAACAAGTGTCGTACAAGAGTGTCCCATTGTAGTACACGTAAGTCTATGTTGATATTTTTCGTATTTAATTTCCCCTGTTATGACCCATCTATTCTTCGAGGATTTCTGAAAATATATAGATAGTAGGTGCAGTTTAATATCATATTTAAGAACTTTTTCGATCAGTTACGTTAAATAAATTTACAACAATTATGTTCGACTTCAATTTTCTAAAGCCTTACTGGTATTGTTCGAATAGGTTTTTTCTATTATGTTTCTCAAGATAGTCGGCAATATTTTGTATGTAGTTTTCGATATTATCATCCCGCTGTACTTATTGATCATTGCCAAGTGCGTCTGAATACCATTCATCTAGTCACCGCTTTCTTGATTATTCGTTTTATCTGCTGATTATCGAGTCTTATATTACTTTAAAGTAGTTTACGTCACCCACCAGATTTATATCTTACACATTCACGCTAGAGGACCTAATCCCTCTAAATATCTCCTTCCAGTACATTTCATGATTTTAAACTTCTAAGGTTTATGCTGAGCTCGATACTTGAGGTCTATTCTATAACTATAGCCAGAATGTGTTGCAATATATCTACGACTGCCCAGGTCATGCCCATAGCTCAGTTCATACTATTTGTCATTGCTGAGTCTAGCTATCAGCAGATCCATGACCAAATTTCACAAAAAAAAGAAGATAAGACTACTTTCCTTCGACAACTTCTGGCTACCTACGCTGACACTGTATCCTCAGTAACCTTGCGAATATTACACGGCTCCTTAGCATTCAGTCTATCTATATGCAGCTTATTTTATCTATTCTATTGGTCAACGCCCATATGGTTGTTTCATGGTAGATGTTGTCTAATGCTTCCTTTATATTGAAAAATACACCAAACATCATGTCTTGATTTTACAGAACGTACTTTACCTCCTGCACGAAATGGTCCATTCCCGATTGGTAAAAAAACCTTCTCTACATGTATACTGTTCCTGATTTATTGAAATTTCAGCCAATCTCTCTCTCCAGTGCTGAGCTCTTGGAGGGAGTGATCATCGTGATGTCGTGTATTGTCTGTCTTCAAAGATTTCTGTCTCTGGCCATTTATTTTAACTCATGCATATGTCTTTTGCATATTTTTGTAATTTGGTCGATCCATCTTATTGGGGATCTTACTCGTGATCTTTGGCCTTCTATCTTTCCTTGGATAATAAGTTTTTTCTATGTTTTCTGTGTCTCCTCTCATAACATGTCCAAAGTCTATTAACTATTGGAGATGGACTTTACTGGAGTGCCGTTTGCTGACTTTTAGCTCATTTAAAATTGAATTATTTATCCTGTGGTTGATTCATGAAATTCGTTACATTCTTCTCCAAGATTCACATCCATATGTTAGTTGATCAACCTCATTTTAAGAGTTCTTAAAATTTAAGAGTCCTCCATATTTTGGCCATTTTTCCTACGGCAACTTTTGCTAGATCATATCTACGTTTTATTTTTTCCTGTAGTGACCTTGTATTTGTGATCAATGATCTCAGATATAAATATGAGCTCCCAGCCTCAAACCGGTCAATAGTGATTATGTTTGGATGATTGTTATGTAGTCTATCCACTATCATGATCTTTGTCTTTAATATGTTTAACTGCAGACCAAATATTTGACTTTATTTTTAATCTACTCGTATAGATCGGTGAAGTCTTCCTCACTATTTGAAGGATACCTGGGCTGTGTTATCTGCATTACGTAAATTGTTTATTTTTCGGCCATTTATTTAGATACCCTTTTCCCATCCTTAGATCGCTCTTCTCATAATATGCTCCCCATAAATATTAAATGTTTTAGTAATGTGGTCATATAGTTCAGTTATAAGTGAATTTGAGTGTTGTGGTACGCCTACTGTTTTTAGTACCTGCCATAAGTGTTGCCATTTAACAATATTTGTCTATTCCCTAGATTTTTCTATTATTCTTTTAAATGTTCAGAAGGTATTCTCTAGTACCTTTACCTTTGGTAAATCTAGATTGCTATTGGGGCATTTTTCTTTGTAGAAAAGTTTTCAGTCTTTCATTAATTATGTGTCGCATTATTTTACTGACATGTGAGATAAGAGAGATGGTTCCGTAGTTGTTGCATTTATGGAAGCTTCTTTTTTAATGTATTGTCGTTATTGTAGATTTTGTCCAGTCGTCACGCCATTGCTTGGAATGCCATATTTGTTACAGAGCCAATATATCATTCCTAATGTGCCTATCCAGTAGTTTATCTAGAGCCTTTAGTACAAATGACATTATGCTTGTGAGCCTCAGTGACTTAGTTTTTTCGTATCCTGTTTTGTCAAGTTTGGGTATAAAAGCCACAGTAATGAGACTGTTTTTGGTATGTACGCAGTCCTAAGCTACCCTATAGTATCCTACATTTTTTTGTACAGAAGGTCGTTTCCTTTTTGTAAAAGTATTTTTCTTTTTACCTGGCCACACAACACGGGGTCAGTCTTAGCGCTATCGCTCTCCATATTCTACGATCTTGTGCTTTAATTTTTCATTGTTGTACCCCAATCCTGGATCTAACCAAAATCTGCTTCGACATTATCTATCCATATTTTCCTGGGACAGCTTAATACTCTTCTATCATCTGGTTTCTCCAAAATACTATTTTTAATACTCTGTTGTCCTCCTACGGTTAGCTTTTATATGTCTGATTATGTTTTCACTATCATACATTCACCATTTTAGCATTCTAGTGTCTTCTCCAATCTCGTGTTATTTTATCTCGTTAAGGTTCAAACAATGTCCTGAGAGCCTTTCTTTAAATTCATGAATGTAAATGATAAGTACTTTAAAAGTGTATTCAAGCATTTAATTCCTAGCTAAGCGCTTTCGACTTACAAAGCCATCTTCAGAGTTATGCTACGCATATGATAACTTAATGTAAGTAATTATTTGAATGTAACAGAGCTTTAACTTCTTCTTCTTTAGGTGCCGTCTTATTAGCGAAGGTTGGCGATGACCTCTGCAAAGTCTTCCCTATTTTGGTCTTTCCTTATTAAACTTTGAAAGTCTAATCCTGTCCAATCTTTGATGTTGCGCAGCCAGGTCATTTGTCGTCTACCCGGGCCTGGTCTGAGCTGAAGAAAGTTATACCTGTCGTGTCTAAATATGTGTCCAAGATAAGACGTTTTACGCTTCTTGACAATTTCTGTGAGTTCACGTTCTCTATTCATACGCCTTAAAACTTCTTCATTTCTATCGCGGTCGGTCCATGGAATTTTCAGCATACGACGAAATACTCACATCTCAAAGCTCTTTAAACGTCGTAACGAGCTGACTGTTAACGGCCAAGCTTCCACGCCGTGTAATACTACACTATATACATAACACTTTATCATGTGGTATCGTAGGGACAAATCAAGATTACGGGTGGTGAGTATCTGTCGCATCTTTAAGAAGGTGTTTCTTGTATGTTCTATTCTACATTTAACCTCTTGTTCTTGGTCTAAGGTTTAATCTATCCAACAGCCTAGATACTTAAACTTTTTCACTTGTTCAACTAGATTGTTATTGACTAGTATGTTTATAACTGGTGTGTGTTTTTTTGAAATTTGTTTTTTTTTACATTCACCTTAAGGTATAGTTCTCCTTCTCGCACTACTTTGGTTAACACAATTTGTAATTCTTCTTCACTGCCAGCAATCAGTACTGTATCATCGGCATACCTGATATTGTTCACGATTTTTCCGTTTACTTTTATTCCTTCTTGTGCTTCATCTAGAGCATGTGCAAAGATGTCCTCTGAGTAGAAGTTGAATAATAATGGTGATAGTATACAACCTTGTCTAACTCCTTTTTGGATGTTTATGGTTTCAGTATCACCCATTTCAGTTCTGACAGAGGCGTTTTGGTTCCAGTAGAGTTCACTTATTGTATTAATGTCGTTTGGATCCAGGTTCTTTTTTTGCAAGCATTCTATTAGCTGATCGTGTTTGACTTTGTCAAAAGCCTTTTCATAATCTATAAAGCACAAGTAGACATCTTTTTGTTGATCCAGACACTTTTGCATGAGAACAATGAAACTAAACAAAGCTTCTTGAGTTCCCATACCGTTTCGAAACCCAAATTGTTCCGGACCCATATCTTCTTCGCATTTTTTGTAAATTCTGTTATGGATAATTTTTAGAAATAGCTTCAGAATATGGGGCATGAGACTTATTAATCAAAAGTCGTTACATTTTTTTGCGTAGTTTGATTTGGGTATAGGCACAAACGTAGACGTTAACCAATCTTGTGGAATTGTACCAGTCTTGTATATACTGTTGAAGAGTCTTGATAATAGTTCTAAATGGTCTTCTTCCAAAAGTTGTATAATTTCACTATGAACGTAGTCAGGTCCAGAGACTTTTCCGGTTTTCATATTTTTTAAGGCGTATTTTAACTTTAAGCTTTAAACTTTTTTACTTTTTAGCTTTAACTGAAGTTACATTTTAAAATACCAGCTTTCTTTCAAATATCAGCAGCTTATTTATTTCCTGTTGCTTGTGAGTTCAGGTTTCACTGCCATAAGTAAAAACTTGGCGAATAATTGACTAGTAGAGTATTATTTTAGATTGTGTTTTCAACAGAGTAGTCTCTCTCTTTTTAACAGAGATGTCTTTCAACATTACCGCAATAATGTTAAAAGAGAGTATAATGCTCTATTTTTAGTAATTATTCTTGCTGATATGTCTTTTTCTGGGTTGTAATCTGTGATTGCGGCCGCCAGATACTTATTTCTATTTATAGAATACTATTTCATCTATTACTTAACTAACTAACTATTACTCCTTTACTATTTTGAAGTTGTGGTTATTAAGAGCTGTTCTGTCTAATTCTAGGCCTTAGATTTTTGGTTATTACCATATATTTAGTGTTTTCCTCGTTTATTTGGAGACCAAGATTACCTGCTTCTTCCTCTTGTTCTGAAAACACCTCTAGCGAGTCCCTTGTAGAATGAGCCACTGTACGTGTCTTTTGCCATTCATTTTATTCTCCACCATTAGTTTTCTAGGCTCGCTATGTATCCCAAAACAAATCTAAAGATCTATTTGAGTGGAAAACGTGTGTAAAATCCCTGATAGGAAAATTTTTAACATGTAATGTGTAGTATATTGTTTTTAAAATTTCCAAGAATAAAAATATATTCAATTATATTTATTATGATTCTATTAATCACGATTAAAAATTTTCCGTAAAAATATATGTATTTTGTGGAACAATTATTTCATCACTAATATTAGGGACCAGCTACTTAACAAAGTACAACTTATAGAATATCTAAAAGAAAAACTTATAATTTTATTCTTAATACAAGAGATTAAAATGAAACCAAATTAAAATAAAAACAAAAAGTTAGCATAACCAAATAAAATATCTCATGAACTGCTACAATTATGATAATATGGCATTGGCATACGAAATCACAAGATTCATGATTTTAATTAATATTTAATAACTAATTAAAAACATAATAAAGTCATAAATAGCTATAGATTAAGTATAGCAGTATCCATTGTTATTAAAAGAGATAAGCATACACCTTCCAGTTATAGAAGCATAATTCATATAAAAACAATAATTCTAAACTATTCGGTGGCAAACGATTTTTTATCGATGACAAATATTTTCTTCCATTCTCTCTCACACACACCACAACAATTCTAAAATTGGCCACCATATTGATAGTTAACAAAATAAATACTTTCACAACTATAGCAGAACAACAACAAGACTTTTCTTCTTCTTACTCTTCTTCCTCTTTATAAGCAATTCTGCTGGTTCATTGGCGGATTAATACCTCTATGGAAGGTTGCCACTCTATCTTTTGCACGGTCATCTGATACTTCTTCAATATCATGTCAGGATAACAGAATTTTTAATCTAGATTATCATGTTCTTCTTCTTGATGTGCCTATCCGTGACCAATGTTGACGATCGTCATAGCAATGTTGATCTTATCTGCAGCAGAGCGGAAAAGCTGCACAGATATTGTGTTGAATCAGGTTCTGAGGTTCTTTGACCACGATGTTCTTCTTCTTTCTGGTCCTCGCTTTCAAATATTCTTTGTTATAGGATGGCTTGCAGGAGGGATTATCTGGATTTATTTCACATAATGTGTTCGAAGTATTGTATTGTAATTTTCGAGATTTGATGGCGGTTAGTACTTCTCTGTCCTTTTTTAATTCTTCTGAGGCCTGAACTTCATCATTTGTGACTCGGCCAGTCCACACAATCTTAAGTACTTTTCGATATAGCCACATCTCAAATGCTTTCAGCCTTTTGCACATATCTTCGTTCAAAGTAAACGATTAAACACTACAAAAAAGGACAGAGATAATGTATCATCGCATCATTCTTACTTTTATATCATGAGAGAGCTTGTAACTCTTGAAAAAGGCAACGACAATATTCGGTTAAAGGTTCTAGCTTTTTCGATGCGCGCACTTACATCCTAGTTATTGGTCCATTCTTTATTTATTATGATGCCAAGGTAGTTGTAGTGTGCCACTCTTTCTTCTGGAGTTTGGTTGGCCTTCTGTTATCTTGATTATTATCATAAGCTTGGTTTTCGTTACGTTTATATTGAGTCCATATTGTTAACTGTAGTACGTGACTTTGTTCACAAGTACTTTTAGGTCTTCTAGGTTATCCGGAAATACTATGGTGTACGCGCTATCTCAGAGTCCCATTTAATAGAATGTATTTTACAGTTTCGTAAAAAGCTTCGATAAATATTCTTTCAGAGTACATATTAAAGATTTTAACAGACAAAATACAGCATTGCCTCACTCCACGCATAATTTTCACATATTTGGTGTGTTTACTTTCAACTTTGAGATTTGCGGTCTAATTCCAGTAAATGTTTCTAATTATTTTTAGATTTTTGATTATTAATTCCCACTTCTTTTAGAATTTTGCATTATCTTGGCGTACTTTACTCGATCAAATGCTTTTGTCCACAGGAACATCATGTCCTTACACTTTATTTATTCGGTGACAAATATGAGAAAAAATCTGTCGAATATAAAGATCAAAATATCTGTTTCAAAACTAGATTTTTCTTAGACTTAGGATAATTATATAGAGATCAGCTGGAGGATATTATCAAATTTATATGTAAAAAGGGAATTTAGCAAAACTTACTTCTCAGTAAGAATAATCAAAGCCGTTTGCTCATAAGAAATCCCCGCAAGACAATTCCTAACACATAATTAGAAACTATTCGATTAGTATGGGTGGTAAAAATTGCATTATTGAACAAGGTAAATGCATTTTCCAAAGAGCATTTCAAAGTAATGAACAATTATAAATTCGGAAATAAGTTCAATATTACTACTATTCGATACAAAATCAATCCAAATTCGTTATTCGGCAATTTTTGGGACCGCTAAAAACGAATATCATGACTGGTGGTGGTCTCCGATGCTCCTGGTGCCTAGAACGGGCTCTGTCTCCTGGAGTTTTGTGGAAATTTGATACAAAATTAGTGAAATTCGTAACTTGGTGATTTTTGGGGTCGTAGAACAATAATATTATGTCGGCGATGACCTTTTGAGGCATCTGGTGCCCAAGACGAGAAACTTCTCCTTAGTTTTATGAAAATTCCATACAAAATCAGTCCACATACATTACCCAGGGGTTTTGCGGTCGCTGATTACAAATATCATAACGATATTCCGATGCACAAACTTTAAGAGACCAGTCCTTTTATGAGCACTAGGTGCCTCAGACACCATCGCCGACATGCTATTAGTAACCCCCCGAATAACGAGTTTACACTGATTGTGTATCGAATTTCTACAAAACTGTAGGAGGCAAGACCCGTCCTGAGCATAATGTGCTTTGCACACCATCCCCCACATGATATTAGTGTTCAGCGTCCCCAAAAACTCCTGAGTAATTATTTTGTACTGATATTGTATCGAATTTCCAAAAAACACCAGACGAGGTTCAGGTACACTGGGGTGCCTAGGAGAACATCGCTGTCATGATATTTATGTTCAATGACCACAAAAACTTCAAGTAGTAATATTGGACAATGAATTTTTGTTGATGACACAAAATTTTATGACACTCATACGAATCGTATGCAAGCATGTAAAAGTTTCATTGAGATCTATCCTAGTGCAAAAATTTGGTAGGTTTATTGCTCCATTGCCTCGCTTCAAGTGTTGTCGTTATTCTAGAGCAGAAGTTGACGCTAATCACAATCAATTAATTAGTAACGTTACGTTTAAGCGTAAAATGATGTAAATCACCAAAAATGGTGAATACAATACAGCTGTTAAATAAAATAATAAAACTAGACAAAACATAGAAAAATAACGAGAAAAACTCAGTAAGTTAATTAACAATGAGTGAAAAGAAGTGGAACAGCAGTGAGAAGAGATCGAAACTAATATACATAAAGCTTTACAAGATGTATTCTAGGTTACAAAAAAGAACAGAAACGTTGGATGACAGGATGGCACTGGATTTGTTTTTGATAATCGGAACGTAAACATAAGTTATCAATATTAGACTCGTAAGTAGAATACGCAATTTCTAGTTAAAAAATTATAAGGCGGCTCAACCAGACCAACTGATTACCTCAAATCAACCGTCGTTGCAATACCAAAGAAACACAATACCAGTCATTGTAAAGAACACCGCCTAATCAGCTTAAAAGGTATTTCTAAAGATAATACATACGCTAATTTTTAACAAATGTAAGTAATGAACAGAAGACAGTCAATTTGATTTCAAAACCGGCTTAAGGACACGAGAGGTACTTTTTTACATGCAACGGCTGGTACAAAATTTTAGTGATCCTAAGTAAGATGTCTTCACTTACTTCATTGATTATCAAAAGGCATTTGATAATGTTTGTAGGACCTTGATTGTGGTAATTAACATCAATTTGAAGCACACAATACCTACATAGAAGCAGCACCTATGCCATGTTTAGTTGATACACGTATATTCATTCCCCTATTTTATATCCATAACACGTTTCATATTAGATATTGAGGCACACAATATCTGGATTGAGAAGATTTTCACCCAGTATGTTTTGCGCGGAGTACTAGAGATCACCTATTTACCCAATTCAGAGCTCCCCTCCTTACAATTTTAGAGTGGCACGGTTTTCTCTAGATATTACTTCATTAGTATTTATATTATATTTATATTATCGGTATTTTTATTTGTTTTAGTACTAAAATTAACGAAAATGTCAGGTATATGGGATACACTTGATTACATAGCTCGAAAAAAGGAAATTGCTTTGGATAAAGAAAATTTATTATCAAGTGAAAAATTTGAGAAGACAAAACATAGTCTACGAGAAACGGATAGCGTTAAAGAAGAGGGTTTAGTTCAGTTTAGAAATTGGATTCAACAAAACCGAGATATTCAAAACTGTATATTAGGTACGTACTATTAATTATTAGTTTTTAGTTTGTAGACAATAACAATATAGGTTCTGAAACTGTTTTCTTGTGGCATGTGTAAGTTAACTATTTTATTGTAAGTTAATTATTGTTTAACCCTCCACTAGTTGCGTACGGTCAAACAGACCGACAGACACTGTAAATATCCATAAAAACCAAAATAAGCTTGCAAAAGTCCGCTGCTGTAGTAGTTCCCGCGCTTCATTTGACTCATTCGTTTCATCGAGACTGTCGGCACTGTTAGTTAGTGTGATATTGTTCGGTCAGCAGTTAATATCGGTCTCAAGCACCGACAAGACTATTTACACACTATCGTAAACACTGAACGCAAACAAGGCAATTAAATTATAACCGTAATTACATGCCAATACCTTATAATTTTGGTATTTGTAGATGGACACTTATGAAAAGGATCCACAGCGACTTCAATATTTGTTAGAATCTGCCGCCACAGACACTGAGCAGTTGGACCATGATTCTGACCAAGATAAGATTTCCAGTCACCAGTTAGCAAATTGTTCTTCCAACCAAATTGTCGAAAAAGATGAAGAATATTTGAATTCCGAGTCGGAATGTGATGAAGCAGATTGCATTCAGGACACTCTAGAAGTTTAAGACTCAGACGAAGAAACTAATATTGCATATTTCGAGCCGTTAGTTAGCAATACTTTAAGTTTTTTGGGTAGAAATAGTCAAACAAAATGGAAAAAAATATCTGATGATCTGAAAATACTATAAAAGTACCAAGTATAGGTATACGAAAAACTTGAAAACTCACATTGCAATTTGAAAACATTTCTATTCAGAAGAAATTACTAATACAGACGTTTTACATACTACCTAAACGATTGAGAGTATTCAAGCAAATTTTGCAAGAGACAGGGATGCAAATTTTACAAATCCAGATAAAATTTATGCACTTCTGAGTTTACTGTATTTGACTGGAAAGTACAAGGCGAGTCACCTCAATTGAAACGATTTTTGATTTGTTTGTAGAACGAAGTCGTAAAGGATATTATAATTCATTTCATTAATTGTTACAATTAATAAAACGCTTTTGGGATTTTGTGAGAAATGTAATTACCGTCAGTATATTCCGTCGAAACCAAGCAAATACCGTATAAAAGTTGCTAAAATGTACTATTACAGTAATTTGGAAGTGTATGTTGGTCTTCAACCAGAAGGATCTTACTATACTATCAAACAGCGCTCAAGATGTTGTCACGAGGCTCTCACAAGGAATTCAAAGAACCAATGGGAATATCATAATGGACAATTGGTTTACTAGATTGCCACTATTTAGACCACTTTATTAAAAAAAGTGACAGCTGTAAGCACTATCCGCAAAAATAAGCGAGAACTACCCTTATAGTTTACTGTTCCTGCAACCAGACCAGTAAAATCTAGCATGTTTGGATTTTACTGTGAATGTTCACTTCTATCATACATTCCTAAAGCAAAAAAAAAAATATGATACTTTTGTCCACGATGCATCACAATGATGATTTGAGGCGTTGAGCGCAATAGTGGCCCAAGCCTGTGATATTCAATTCGGTAAAAATCGAGGACAAAGATTTCTCTGTTTTTGGGTATGTGGGCACCATTCGTATTCATCCATATTCATGTGGGTACTAAGAAATACTGAAATGAATTTGTTTGCTAATTTTTTTGTCGTCTGGCTTTAAGGTCTGGAGATGTTGAGAAACCTGTTGATGAAGCTTTTAACTTCGTCAATTTTTAAAAGTACAAGTCTTATTTGCCGACGGTGCTTTACCACAAAGTGGTTTCAGATATTTTTTTGATATAACTGCCCTAGTTTATTCTTCCTCAGTAACCCCCAATAAAATTTTAAACAACTGTTTGCAAACCTTATGCTCTTGTCCATTTTCCTCTGATAAGAAGTAGTATCTTGTATTTTTCTTTTTCTTAATATCCGAGTGTGCAATACGAACGCTCTTTTTCAAAAACTGGTATTGTAAAATTTTTTTAATATAGTTTCGTGGCGTGCTTTTACATTTAGGTATTCATTAAACACCTAAGTAATATTCATCGTTAGAAAGCATTATAAGAAAACTTGACACGAAAACGGTTTACTGATTTCCGCACTGCAAACTTTCCGTAAACACTGTAAACTTTCAAATACTACTGATTCTGAATTACAGATTAAATCCAAATGCAAAAGGGGCCCAAAGTGGCTTAGTCTGTTTTTGCACTAGAAATTATCTAAATGATATATGCAAATGCATCAGTGAAGTGCACTGACATCTCTCGGCTAGGAAACTAAATTAGGGTTAGGCTGTTATTGTTTTACAAACTTTGCAATATTTATAAGCCGTTTCTGCTAAAAAATGAAAATTCTGAAAAATTTGTGGGTTGGGCCACTATTGCGCTCAACGCCTCATTCAGATTTAGATACAGGTGATCTTTTGAAACAACCAATAATAATAACGGATTATAATTCCACAAAAAGTGGTGTTAATATAGTGGCCAAACTAATGGTGAACTATAACTGTGCTCGTGGTACCTGAAGGTGGCCTGTAGTAATATTTTATGCGGTAATGACTATTGCTGGTATAACAGCCAAATTATTACCGCAGCTAATAATCCGAATGATAAAATATTAAGAAGAAATTTCATTCATAATCAATCATATGACCTTTTTTACTCCACATATGCTAAAAAGGGTTTAAGTCACCACATATTCTAAGACTGGTACGGTTACGTATAAAAGAATGATTAAACCAAGATACTACCAAAGCTAGAGTTGAAATAAAGCAAATTGGCAGATGCAAATTTTGTGGATTTCAGAAGAACCGATAAACGAAATATAGATGCGAACATTGCGGTGTTTTTTTATATTTAGAACACTTATTTGGCATAAGGACTGTAAATAATTTAGTTTATCTTTGTACAGCTGTTTTTAGTAGTTTGCTACAGAAATGTTTTTTATTTTTTTTACTACTCAGTTTTAGAGCTGCCTCTTTCCATTTTGTTTGTCCTTTTGCGAGGGTGTATTTTTAATTTAAATAAAAACTGGTTAAAAATATGTAGTGCTATAATTTTTAATCTTAAAAAATTAACATAATTTTGTAATTACAGAATGTTTTTACCCAGCACAACCGGGTCTCAGGGGCTGCCCTAACCAGAGTATCCTAAATTTATCACGCGACAAATGTAGGGTTAATAAATAATTGTGATAATAATTATATTTGACATTTATTGTATTATACTCAAAGTTTCACATATGGATGAGGTTCATCACTCTGTTTGATGTGTATTAACTATAATTTATCAATATTTTATACCAAAGTTTTGAACTTTGAATTGTCTATGAATTGTATACGAATATATGATAAATTGTATATTTGTCTTAATATATTACTATGTATTTGTTAACCATTAAAAAAAAGCCTTAAGGGATAACAATTTTTATTTTTAGATGACAGTTTCCTATTAAGGTTTCTTCGTGTCAAAAAACACAGTATTCCCAATGGCTCAGCAGACTCTTTTAAAATACCTTAACTTTAGGCAAAAATTCAGTCATGTGTTGTGCAATTTGGATTATAAAGAAGAAAAAACCAGTGAATTAATTAATGCTGGGTAAGTATTAACCTTAGTAATGGTATTACTTTTATTGGCACTTAACGGTAACCATACTTAATCATTCTGTAAGGTGTGTATGATGAAATAACTGACGCGCTATCTCAGAGTAATATAGGTGTAGAATAAATCGCCAAATTTATGCATGAGATTAAATTCCATATTAATTTGTTCTTTTTATGAATGAAGCAAAAAGGAGAGTATTAAAGTTTTTATAGTTTAGGTAATTATCTGCGAGCTTGCTGACAGTATTATAGATAATTGCTAATTAGCTGCAATTACAGCGACATTAATATAGTTTAGCTAAATCACAAAGGTTTAGATATAAATAACAAAGCAATTTGAGTTTTAGATGTGTTGTGTGCTGTTTTGAATAATTTAGTTACAACAAATATTACTGGTCAAAATTATTTCTTAGTCAAGTTTTGACTTTGTAAAAAAATTACAATGAAGTAAACACTTCTGGTGTAAATGGAATATTTATAAAATTGCTAAAATAAAAATATCTAAAATGATTAAAACTTTCATCGGAACATTTTCAGACTTACCATACCATCATCCGTGAAACTCTAGCATTTGCAAATAGCCACTTTGAAAGGTGTAAAAACATTTGGATTACATTTTAAAAATATTTTAAATATTAAAATTGATGCGACATAAAGTAGATGTTTTTAGATTTAACTGAAAGACAATATATACTTACCATTGCTTGAAACGGTGATCACGTGTGAATTTGACCGAAGATACCAGCTAACTCTTAGTCAGCCAAAACTTTTGACTTTGTATTTCGGAAGCCGTTTGTTTTTATAATCGATCGTACTGCAGCCAATCGAGTCATCCAACTTTTTGGCTGAGGTTATAGTACTTACGTAGCCAAGACCAACGGCTTTACGTGTCCGCCTAAACATAGTGGCGGCTCAGTTAACCTCAAAAATTGAAAAGTTTCTGGTATCTGTGCTGGATTGAACCCGGGCCGCCAATTTGGTAAGCTAGTAACATAAACACTGAGCTACAGCGGCCACAAGTTTTGACTTACTAAGAGTTTTAGCGTCCCGTACGTACTTATGAAAAACAAATTTATTTTAAATTTTCTGTACACTCTGTAGTTGAAACCATTAGTAGGTTGCTAGTATTTTTGTCTTTCAGTTGATCTTCAGCTTACTACTATGTGGTAAGTAAAGCGAGTACTAGCCATAGTAGTTGAAGAAAGCGTTTTTATGCAAAACTCATATACTTCATATAAAAATTAGTGAATAATGTTTCATCGAAATATCTACGAACTTTTGTTACTAAAAGAAAAACAACTTCTGAATGGATCGAAGCATCTCGTTATCTCCTGCTATATTTGACTCTATTTGTACGTAGCACTTCTCAAAACAATATTAATAAATAAACAACTACTAAAACAAATAATTTTTGCTTAATTCCAGATATATAGCTGTTAGTCCTTTTAGAGATAGAGATGGGAGAAGAGTCATTTTTTATAATTTTAGTAAGTATTTAATGTCTTCTTTAATTTATTAGCTTTAATACATTTTTTGTAGTAACTAATGTTATTATCGTATCATTCACTTCGTGATTTATATTATCTTTATATGCTAATATATGCTACATATTATTAGTACACGATAAGCGATTTTTAGTCATAGACATATAATACCTTTTTACATCTTTAAAGAGAAGAAAAATCTGCATACAGACACCTGTATGTAACACCCAGTCAGTGTTAAGTTCATAATACCCTAACGAACATGTGCCAGGACGAGATGCCCGAGGGAGTTAGACCTTTGGTACTCGTCCTGTTACCACTCCAAGACCGTCGGCATCCAACTAAAAACCTCTCCTTTGTCACTCTAGACATCAGGATGGAAGGGCTGGTTAACGCAAAACATCTCTCCTGATTCCCTGCTATCACCCGATTCCCATTCTTTCTTCTACACATTCATCAGGAAAACAGATATATAATACCTAGACAGCACGCTGCAATCTAAACCTGTTCCCATAGTGCAACAGAAAAAAAATACAAGCAGTCCTCGTCCAAAGTTATTATTCTGACAACGACTGCAGGCGGTAGGCAGCACCTGCAGACGGCATCGGCAGTTGCAGTTACCGCCTCAGCAGACGTCACTACTTTGCAGTATTAATTTGTATGAGATTGATTCTAACATTTGCCTGTAACTGCTTCTTTCCAGTAAGTCAGTTGCTATGTCGCCCAACGGCAGACGACACACTTAAACGAACACATTACTGCCGTTAGTGCCGTCCTGAAGTTGGACAACAAGTATTAACAAACGAAGAAAGTGATTATTTTATTGATCTAGTGTCTAAATATTCCTGTTTATTCGACTGCAAAAATGCGAATTATAAAAATTTACATCTCAAAGAAAATGTTTTGAAGGCGATCGCCCAAAAAGCGAATAAAATCTTTTGATAAATGTTTCATAAGAGCCTTCTTCCAGTAAAATTTTTATTGGTTGTGTAGGATTTCTCTTAGAGCAATAATATAATAACAAATGGCCTTCTTCTTCTTGCAGTAATACCTGCAGCATTTCATAATCCATATTTTTTATGTAATAGCCAACCTCAACTATTTTATGCCGCCACGTAACTGAAGTAGCTGCTGCTGACTTTGAAATCAATACTACAGCAACTTATTCAAATCAATAGGGCAAACAATCTCTAGTTGGAAGGTTTGGAGGTCGAAAAAGCCTGTCCTTTAAAAGAGAAGCATGGATTTCCCCGTTTTTTCTCTGTTCTACTAGGTGAACGGGCTTAAATTGCAACACGCAGTCTAGGTATTATATATTTATGATTTTAGTATACAAGTTCTAATCTAACGAAAATGAAACGTTTTTCGAAAGAAATGGAACATAATTTTTACGGCCTGCAAAATCAAAATATGGCGCTTTATAAGATGTCAAACAACGGAGGTAAAGGACTAATAGAACCAAAACACATACAAAAGGATACGTGGATTGACTACTTAAAAAAGCTATATGAAGAGTAAGAACAAACGACGCTAGAACTAGAAAAACCAGAAATTACCACAAATGAAGAACTTAATACAAATGTACAGGAAGTTCGGAAAATCGAGCGAACTAATTCTACTATTTAAAAAAGGAGATAAAAACAGCCAGAAAACTACAGAGGTATAAACTTGTTAAATATTACGCTAAAAACTTACAACTAAAATTTTACAAGTGCTAATAAATCAAGGGATAAGTTTAGCAGAAGAACAACAGGGGTTTCGTTGTGGAAGATCGTGTACAGATGCAATATTCGTTATTAAGTAAATTACTGAGAAATCACTAGAGTATAATAGACGAGCATTTCTGTGTCTGATTGACCTAAAGAAAGTGTTTTGAAAGAGTAAGACTCAAAGATGTAATCCATCTTCTATATAATAGAGAAGTTCCCCTAAATATTATAAAAACTATCGATAACATCTACCAAAACAACAAAATGGAAGTCAGAATAGATGAACAACTTACAAAACTTATAGAAATAGGCAGCGGAATAAGACAAGGGGATATATATCCAAGGGGATGTACATCCAGATAGCACTGATGATTAAATTATAATTCCGAAAATGTTCTGTGATGTAGCCCGATAGGGTGTTTTTAATGTTATACCTTTTATAAAGGAATTTTTAAATACATTTTTTGTTTTAATTTATGTTGTATAAATGTTTTGCTGGTACATCAGTTAGTCAACTCTTCCAATACTTATTATGTTTATAGGACTGGTAGATCTTCAAAAAATGTCAAGTTTAGATGTGCAAAGAGCAGACGCAATTACTTTTGAGACTCTGGTAGACGAGGAAGAAACCCAAGTTATGGGTGTTACACATGTTATATGTGCACAAGGAGCTGGAGCTTCGTATGTACCATTGTTTACTGCAAATGAATTTGGTTACTTGATCAAATGGGGGGAGGTAAGCAACTATCTTTATGATTTACAAAATAAAACAAAAAGAAAGTAATAAGTCAGTAAGTAGCAAAAGTATTAAAAATAATTAAGTTGAAATACATATTTTTTCTTTTTTGTGGTCATTAACAATTTTGAACATTTTACCTACGTCAGTGTAATGCATTTGTATGAAACCTATTGTGAAATATTACCAAATTACTTGAAATGCTGAAAGTCTTCGTGTGCTTGAAACTTTCTAGACATAAGTAGAATCTCACTAGTGTGGCACTTCAATAAAGCGACACGTCCAATAATCCGGCAATTTCTGCCCGCGTCACCCTTGTAAAGTAAGTAAAGATAAAATCACATTTATGTTGTGATCAAATGCTACTAGAACACACACATTAGAATAGTTCCATAAAGTCATTGTGCCAAAAGTGAATAAGGTTATATAAAAACAAACTTGATCATAAAAGGTTTACTTGTACTTGACAATGTTCCAGGCGATTCAAATGAATAAGAACTTAGATCAAGAGATGGTAATATCCAACTATCTTCATACCACCAAACTGCATACCTATGGATCAAAATGCCATCCAAAAATTCTTGTATCAAAATAAATTGCTCATGCTTGATGGTATTTAGAAATAAGTAGTCTCACTAATCTGGTACTTCAATAAACCCACACGTCTAATAATTCGGCAATTTCCGCCTGTGAGTAAAGATAGAATCTCATTTATGTTGTGATCAAATGCTACTAGAACACACACATTAGATTTGTTAGTGATTGGTAAAGTTAAAAATTCCAGAGCTTTCAAAAGTATTTGTCTGCCAGTCTTCTACAGATTAAAAAGTTCCAATTAAAAAGTTGGATCACAAGTGAGGTATTAAGTGCATGTTTCCATAAAGTCTTTGTGTCAGGAGTGAATAAGGTTACGAAAAAATCCAACTTGATCATAAAAGATTTACTTGTACTTGAGAATGTTCCAGGCCACCCAAATGGACAAGAACTTAGATCAAGTGATGGCAATATCCAACTAAGTTCATACCACTAAACTGCATACATATGGATCAAAATGTCATCCAAAAAGTAAAATTCTTTAATAAAAATAAATTCCTAGAGTCCTAAAATGTTCAACTTAGGTAGGCGAGGTCATATTATACGAAATCAAATTGATTACGTCTTGATAAACAAAAGATTCCGCAACTATATAAATAGAGTGGCTGCTTACCCTGGTGCAGACATTTCATCTGACCACAACCCCCTAATCGCAAATGTAAGGCTTCGACTGGCGAAGGTTAAAAAACCATCAAATAAAAAATATATAAACATGAGAGAACTAATGAGAGATGAAGAGCTTAGAACTACATACGGCAACCACATCAACGAGAACCTGAGAAATTTACAAGTAAATTGCATAGAGGAAACCTGCGAGAAAATAAAAATGGCTGTAGCCAATGCGGATGAATCAATCGCAAGTAAAATAAAAAGAAATCACAAAAACGAGTAGATGACGGAAGAGAGACTTGAGCTAATGGAGCAGCGCCGACAGTACAAAATATATCAGAAGCAACGTAAATACAATGAAACTCAACGTACGATAAGAGCAAAAATTAAAACCGCAAAGGAAATCTGGATGAAAGAGCGTTGTGAAGAATTAGAATCACTACAAGAAAAGAGGGACAGCTTTGGACTACACAAAAAGGTTAAAGAAATTTCGAATATATACAAGAAACACCACGAGACAAACCTGAAAAATGATCAAGGCGACTACGTACATACCCAGGAAGAACTAGCCAAAATCTGGACAGATTATGCTTCGTCCCTCTTTGCAGACAACAGACCGAATCTGCCAACTACTAACCTATCTACAGAAACTTTGTCCGGTCCTCCGATTATTCGAGACGAGGTGGAGTACGCTATAAAAATAGCAAAACTGGGCAAGGCCCCTGGACCGGATGGCATTACTACGGAAGCCCTAAAACTGTTGGATGATGACAACATCGACACTCTGGTAACAATCTTCAATGCCATATATGACACCGGCCACATTCCAACGGATTGGCTTTGTTCAACCTTCATAATGATCCCTAAATCACAAAGAGCGACAAGGTGCAAGGACCACAGACTGATTAGCTTGATGAGTCATTTACTTAAAATATTTCTTCGCATACTCCACACAAGAATGTTCAGAAAACTAGAAGAGCTGAGCGGCGAGACACAATTTGGTTTCAAGAAGGGACTCGGGACGCGCGAAGCATCATTCTGCTTGAATACCCTGGTACAAAACTGTATGGACCAACGAAAAGATATAGTCATCACATTCCTCGACTACGAAAAAGCTTTTGACACCGTAAAACACGATGAAATAATAAAAATGCTACACAATGCTGATATTGATGAGAAAGATATAAGAGTTATCCAGAATCTCTATTGGAATTAAAAGGCACGTGTAAGGCTGAACAAATCAACAAACACAGAGGAATTCGAAATTTTACGAGGGGTGCGACAGGGGTGAATTTTGTCTCCTATGCTGTTCAACCTCTATGTGGAGAATGTTTTTGCAGAGGCACTTGAAGGCACTGATTGTGGTATAAAGGTCAACGGGTACCCGATAAATAACATTCGTTACGCTGACAACACCGCAATAATCACAGATAACGAACATGATATGCAGTTGATACTAAATAAAATAAACACCACAGGAAAAACATATGGCCTGAAGATAAATGCTGGAAAAACAAAATGCATGACAATAAGAAAGAGCGCATTTTTCAGAGTACAACTGCACGTAGATAATGCTCCAATCGAGCAAGTGAAAACATTCAAATACTTGGGAATGATGGTGAATGACCAATGGGATCCTCAACAACAAATAAAATGCCGTACCGAACAAGCAAGACAAGCTTTTCTTAAATTTAAACCGCTACTTTGTAACCGCAATCTTTCCTTCAATCTCCGTTACAGAATGGTTAAGTGCTATGTATGGTCCATATTGTTATACGGCATGGAGACATGGACGTTGAAAATATCTTCCATTAACAAGTTGGAAGCCTTCGAAATGTGGACCTTGCGAAGAATGTTCCGCATACCATGGACAGATAGGGTGAGAAACGAGGAAGTCCTAAGAAGAGCAAATACTGAGAGAGAATTGCTCAGCTTGATCAAGGCACGAAAGATTGGATACCTGGGCCACATCCTGAGAGGGGAAAAATACGCAATCCCTCAACTAATTATCCAAGGAAAGATTGAGGGCAAGAGAGGATGAGGTCGCAAACAAATGTTGTGGCTGCGAAATATAAAGAACTGGACAGGCGTAATTAACACTGGCGAACTTTTGCATGCCGCAAAAGACAGACGTCTGACCTTAAGATAATTCGCCAACGCACTATAGGTGCACGGCACCATAAGAAGAAGAAGGTAGGCGAGTTGCTACCTTAAGTCCTTTAGAGCATTCAGAGCCTACGATTCCAGACTAGTAATCCTCGTTGAGAGCTTACGTTCCCATGAAGTGAATCTATTTAATATTTTATAATCCTACATATTTATCAACAATAATTTAATCTAATACCAATTAAATAACATTTAAAGAATTTTCACTTTTATATTAAGTGGCTTTAAACATGCCTAGTAGCAGCACTGAAGATGTACTATTAGTCGAAAACGTTCTATAATTTAGCCCGTAAGGGTTATCTTAAATATATATACCTTTTTTAAAGGGTTTTTTAATAAACATTTTTTAAACGATATTACACCAGTGCTGAATGATGTACTAAAGGGTTTCGAAATATTTCTACTCCTCATCATGTTTTCAGTTACTAATGCATGTCAACGCAAAATTTGTTTCTATCTGACATGGTTGTCCCTGATAATTAAGTAGGTAGGTAGCCCCATTGTTCTTAAATCTGTCACCGCATTCGTGGGTATCCTAAAGGCTTTCTCCCTATCAGGGCTTCCTCCTAAACTAACTTGACGAGGCAATTATTACGGAATCTGTAGACATGAAACATCTTATGCGTTAAGATTTAATTTCTTGGATGGTGTCACTAGTGTTATATATCTGTTTGATCTAGGCATTTGTGCCTATTCGATATTGGTCAGTATTCGGGCCGTGATAGGTTTCGGAGAATCTTCTGAAGATTTGCCTCTCCAAACATAAGTTTGTTTTCCATTGCTTTTGTTAGTGTCTCCCTCCCATACATGTGCGCAGGTCTAATCACTGTTTTATATATCCTGATTTTTGAGGTTTGTATTAGGCTCCATTAGATGTAATAGTGGTATGGATGTATAAAATACATCTGTTTGCTGAATTTTCCTTTTTATCTTTACAGAGATGTCTTTATCTGCGTTGATTGTCGCTCCAAGATATTTAAAATACTCCACTCTTTCAAAGTTACATGGGTCTATTGTTACATTTTGCCCCATTCTATCTCGTCCCTTTTCTCTGTTAGTGCACATGTATTTATTTTTCTCTTTATTGACCATAATACCGTTTTTTGCGTTTATATCTATTTTGTTAAAAGTTTTCTTTACAGTGTTTTCAACACTGTAATGTTGATACACTGTTTCCAACAATTTCAAGATCGTCCGCGTATGCTAATAGTAGTTTTGGTCCATGTACTGTTAATAGTTTTATTTAAATTTGTGCTGTTCTTACTACTTTTTCCAGGACTATATTAAAGAGGAGAGATGGCAATGCGTTTCTTTGTTTTAGGCCATTGTTTATTTCAAACGATTCTGTGGGTTGGTTGTCTATCCGTACTCTGGATCTACAGCTATCACACATACTTTAATAAGCTAGATTAGCTTTATTGGAATCGAGAATTCCGCCAATGCATTACGCATTTGATCTCTTTTATAGATGTCGTATATTTGTCGGAAGTCTAAAAAGATATTATGGATAGTTTTGTTAAATTCCTATTCTTTTTTAAATAGCTGCCTTAAGGTAAAAATCTGATCTATGATTATCTGATTAAGATAATCATTCATAATCATCTATATCATTTTGTGTCCTTTTTATGGATAGGGACTAGTACACTTTTTTGACATTTTGTTGCTTCTGCTTTCTTCAACTTGTTAATTGGTTGCAATTTCCTCTAGTAGTTCCTCTTCATTGATTATTAGTTTATCTTTATTTTTCCTGAGTAAAGACGTCAGGTCTGAAGCCTTTTTTTCATTAGATAGCGATTTGTAAAATTCTCGACTGTTACTCTTGTCTATTACTTGTTCATATTTTCTTTCTTCTCTCTAATTCGATTTCTTGTTTCTCGTGGTGATGTTGCATAGTTTTTTTTTCTTTCAGTTGTTTTTGGTTGGATTATAATCTTTTGCGTTTCCTGTCTGTTTCTATTTTCTTGACACTCTTTATCAAATCATTTCTTTGTTCTTTTCCTAATTTTTCAGGTAATTCAGCTGTCTCTGTTTTACGTAATCAAATACGACGTAACGATTCTATTAATATATTTCATAATAGTTTAAAGTCCAATATACTTTTAGGGGGATATCAATATTGTACTTTTTTTTAAAGAGATAAGTGAAAAAGTTTCTTATATTCATATATATTGTGCAGTATTTTTGACTCTAGTTCATCCAGATCTAGCCTTACGGCTCCCACTCCCTCAAAGGGGAAAAATCACTCATCCCAGATACCTACAGTATCAAAAGGATGGAGCTCTGGTGGAACTCTTTCCGTGTTATCGAGCCCTAGGTGACTAGGTTGGAGGATCTCCCAAAAATTTTCGTACACATCTGGATGTTGAGAGTAGTACAGCTTTCTGCATGGTCTTGTAGAGATGTTCATTTAGATCTAGCTTTTTTATGTTTTGTATGTTGACTCTAGTAGTAGAGAGAATAATAGGTATTGCCTGTGTACTTTTTATTCTCCACTCTCTTCGTATTTGAATTCCCAGATCCCTGTACTTGGCGATCTTTTCGCTTTGTTTAATACAAAGGTTATTGTTGTTGGTTACCGCCACATCAATTATTGTTGTTTGTCTCTTTAGTCTATTAACCAGTATGAGATCTGGTCTATTATGTACTACTCTTTGGTATGTGAGCACAGTGGGGTCTTAGAATAGCTTGTAGTTGTCATTCTTAATTATACTCTCAGGAACGTATTGATAATATGGGAGATGGTTTGTTTGGAGAATTCCCAGTTTGATGGCTATCTCTTGATGAAATATCTTTCCTACTGAGTTATGCCGTTCGTTATATTCAGTTGCAACAAATGGCTGGTAGCCCCGGTATGATGTTATATGATTTCTTGAGCTTGACATCCATATCTGCATTTGTCATTTTGGACCTGAGGGTCTTTAACGACGATATATTTCAGGTAATTTTTGGTTGGTATAACCTGATCCTGAATATCAAGTAATGAACCTTCTGTTTCAGGGAACATCTTTTCTGATGTCAGACAATAGATCGACGCTATATTGTTGACATGGTCTTGACTGACCTCATTGGAATGTCGCCTGTGCACAGGCTTACCCATCCAGGTGTACATTTTTTCGTCACTAGAAAAATGGTTTATTGGCATTTCTGGTTCCCTCAGTTTAAGCGGTGTTGTGTCATCTACTGCGCAAATCGCTCGATGTAAAGTAGATGTCTCAGCCTGCATCTAAAAATAAGTTTTTAAATTAGTAATCTGTTTTTCTAATTGCTTACTTATATCCATTAGTCCTCTTTCTCCTAAATACGTGTTTTTGTGCCTTTGTGAGGTGTGTTCGTACTTTTCGCTTAAGATTTTCTATATCCGTTTTAATCCACTTAATAATACCAAATGAATGGCTAAGCGCGAAACATGCGTAGGTGTTTAATGCCTTAAACAAATTTTTACTGTTAAGAAAAGAGCGGAGCGGCTGTTTTACTCGTCATATGAAAGTTAATTCGATTTTTATTTGTTTATGGTCAACTTTACGCGCTTGCTTTACTCCGAGATATTTATACGTGTAATTTTAACCTGTAGTGCATTATTAATAATATTTATATTTTTAGCAATCTTTTCCAATGAGGCATAGACTGATATATCTTACTCACATCTCACCATTTATTAGACGTATTTATGAAATTGTAAAGGGTTTAATAAGCCCCAAATTAAGATCACGAGTTCATGTAAGTATAGTTGAAAATATTAGTAGTATATTATACCTTAGTCCATTATCCACTAGTCCTTGCAAAGCATCGATACTTTTCTACTCCTGTATACATTTTTTACTTTTTCTTTTTGACTTTGGATTTTTTGTGTAAATTAAACTCATCATGAATGTTTTGGAGGTGGTCAATTTTCTTGACAGATTCCTGTAGCCGTATCTCACTCTGAGATAGCGCGT
>NW_027312933.1:0-24753 GCF_040954645.1 Diabrotica undecimpunctata
CGAAAACTAATCATACCGATTTTTTCTATCAGATGTCGCTATTGCGTCCATAACGAAGCCATTTTATTGTTGCTTCCTAATAAGACAGAGAAGATTATTTTTCACGTTAAGAACGGCTATGATAAACTGTTCTGATGAGACTTATTAAGTCGAAATACGTATCAACAGATACATAGACGCTTTGTACGTGAAATCAAATCTTCTCTGTCTTTTTCATTTTATTAGACTTACTTAGCAAATTCTAGTTTTCTCTGTTTTATTCATTAGTTATAATTTTATAACTATGTTAGCTATAAGTAAGAAACTTAAAACAAATGATAGTAGAATAGTAACCTTTTGCACATTTTTGAACAGAAACAACGTTAATATTAATATTACAATATTTTACTATAACATTAATATTTTGTTAAGCCACCCTTGGCTTGAAGCAGTGCAGCCACTCTCCTGGCATGCTGTTTATTGCATTTTCCTGCGATTTCTTTTAAATTTTTGATGTAATTCCAATGGAACATGATTCTTTTCATCAACTAAGCTTTGGTTGGTAATTATTTCACTGCCTAACTCTCTTTTTAGACACTGCCAGACATTTTCAATGGGGTTCATGTCTGGTGAGTTGCCGGGCCATGGTAAGAGCGGAATTTCTTGTTCTAACAAAATATTTTAATACTTTTAGCCGCATGGCAAGGTGCTCCATCCTTCATGGATCTTATGGCTGTTACCAAGCCAGTCGTTCACGTTGTGGAACCAATCTTGTCTGCAAAACCCTTTTATATTGGGCTTGTCGCATGGCTCCTTCTGCGACATACAAACGTCCATACCTTTTCCACTAATCACCGACCATATTACTACTGAGGTAGGATGTTTAATTGTATTATTTACACAGCCCATTTCATATTTTTCCCTGGACGTCTTCGGAAAAACTTTGCCTTGTCATCCATAATTTACCTTACGCCAATCATCAATAGACCTGTCTTATGGATCTTGGCCCAAGCTTAGCTTTTCTTGAGCATTGGTTGTGTTACTTTTAGCTCCTTAACAGGCCTGCGACATTTGAAGCCCATATTATACAAATTTCAGCGTACGGTGTCCACCGATACTGAGCATCCTGCTTCTTCCAACTTATTTCTTAAATGTCTATTGGTGGTCCTTGGTCCTTCCATGTGTAACAGCTAAATTTTTTAAAATTCGTTGCGCCCTAGCGGTGACTGCAGGTTTTTTTGCCACACCGGCCCTTCCAATTTTACCATGTATTAAAGCAAGCACTAAATAACACAAAAAAACACGAAATTTGTGTAATAATGGAGACTTCAACGTTAAAGTAGGAGAAGATATAACTCCCGGAGTTACTGGAGGATTCGGTCTTGGGGAAAGAAACGAAAGAGGTGATAAATTGGTGGAGTTCTGCCAAGATGAAAACTTTGTTATCACCAACACATGTTTTAAACAACCAAAAAAGACTTCTATATACATGGATATCACCGAGAGATGGCCATGTAGTGTAATGCGTAACCAAAATAGATTTATATCATGATTAACAATAGATTTCGAACTCATGTAAATGTACTAAGACATATCCAAGTGCCGACGCAGCCACCGATCACAATTTACTGGCATCTAGAATCAACCTAAAATTAAAGACAATCAAAAAAGCCTTCCATTACAAAGAAATACGATAGACAAAAATTAAAAGAAGAAGAATTTAAAACATCACTTTGAACAGACAATGAACGAAAAAATTCGAGACAACATCACACAAGTATACAATGTACTAATAGTCGAGAAAGATGGGATAACATAAAGAATGGTATCATCGATACAGCAACGCAAAGTGGAACTGTCACCCATTATAAAAAGCAAGCGTGGATGAAAGATGAAATAATCGAAATGATGGACGAAAGAAGACAGCTTAAAAATAGAAATAACTCAGAGTATAAACGAAAGCATAATCTTATCCGAATAAAAATCAGGGAAAGCCAAAGAGTTATGGATTGCGAGCAAAATGTGAGGAACTAGAAGAATTGCAAACGAAAACATGACGAATTTAACACACATAAGAAAATAAAAGAAGTTACAGTACACAAAAGAAATACACCCATAACATTAACGAATAATGAAGGTCATGCACTATCCCTAGAGACAAAGTATGGAGGAATGGGAAAACTACATTAAAGCATTATTTAAGAATGATCGAGGATCACTACCTAACTTAAGTGCAAATACAGGACCATCAATCTTAAATGCTGAAGTGGAAAAAGCCATACACCAAGCCAAAAACAACAAAGCCAGTGGACCAGATCAAATATACAGCGAATGACTAAATATCTCTCAATGACAATATAAAAGAACTCACTGTACTTTTCAAACAAATATATGATACCAGTGAAATTCCATTGGACTGGTTAAAATCGATCTTTATTCCTCTACCTAAGAAACCAAACGTTAAGAAATGTAGGGATTGTAGACTCATTAGTTTAATGAGCCATGCCGTTAAAATACTGTTGCATATTCTTCTAAACCGAATTAACAACAAGTGCGAAGAAGAATAATTAGTCAAGAGCAGTTCGGGTTCCGGAGATGCCTTGGAACTAGAGAAGCACTATTTTTTATGCAAACACTCCTTCAACGATGTTGGGAGGTAAGAAAACCCGTATATATGTGCTTCATTGATTTTGAAAAGGCATTTGATCGCGTTCAGCATACCAGACTAATTACCGCCTTGCAGAGCATCCAACTAGATGAGAAAGACATCAAACTTATTGCCAAACTTTACTGAACCAAACAGCCATTATTAATACAACAACAGAGAATCAAAGCCAATCAGTATTGAACGAGGCGTAAGACAAGGCTGTATACTTCTTCGGCTATATATTTTCCTTCGACGTGTTCTTCTATTAATTATTCGTCTATTTCGTTTTAGGGATATCGCTGTGCATTTGTCTGAGAGAAATAATCTGTACTTATCTGTGTATACTTTTTTAAGGAATATATTATAACGTTTCGAGACTGGCTGAATGACGAAAGTTAATGCCATAAAAAAAAAGGCTGTATACTATCTCCCACCCTCTTTAACGTGTATTCTGAAAATCTATTTAGGGAAGCTTTAAAAGATCAAAAAGGAATTATCATAGAAGGAGAAATAATTAACAATATACGGTACGCCGACGATACTGTGATTCTAGCTAAAAACATCGACGATCTGCAGGAGCTAATCAATAGAGTTGACATGGAATGCACAAATAGGGGACTGTCGATAATATCGATAAAACTAAATACATGGTGACCAGTAAAGTGGATATCGGCGCAACCCCAACTGATATAAACCAACAACCGCTGCAGAGAGTTCAGAGATTCAAATACCTTGGATGTTGGATTACCCAAAATCTAGATCAATCCTTCGAAATTCGATGTAGAATTTAACAGGCAAGAAACTCATTTTAAAAATTCAAGCCTCTGTTATCCAATAACTCATTAAATTTGGAAATCCGTGAAAAGTTTACAAGATGTTACGTGTGGTCCTGTACTTTTGTATGGATGTGAAACTTGGACTTTAAACGCCTGATATCCTGAATAAAATCGAGGCGTTTGAAATGTGGTTGTATCGAAGGATACTAAAAATTCCATGGACTAGCAGAACCACAAACGAAGAAGTTCTTCGAAGAATGGGACATCAACGAACTCTATTAAATATATTAAGAGGCGTAAACTAGAATATCTTGGACATATAATCAGAGGACCAAGATATGAGTTCCTTCGGCTAATTCTCAAAGGTAAAATCGAAGGAAAGAAATAGGACGGAAGAGATAGGACGGAAGAAACTCTCTTGGTTGAGGAATTTGCGGCAGTGGACAGGTTTGACAGCGGACCAATTGCTACACGTAGCGCAAGACTGAGATCAGTATAACAATATTATAAGCATGGTAGTCGCCCGACGTTCCGTAGGGATATGGCACTCTAAGAAGAAGAAGGCCCTTCCAAACTGACGTCAAAGGTCGCTTTCCTTTGAGTTTTTGACTCAATCTTCTCACTAACGACTGGGATACACCACATTTCGTGCTATTTCTCTCTGACTAAGTGCTGTATTTTCTAATGGAGCAATAATAACCCAATAGTTATGCAAACCAATTCAAAACTTTAGTATCCAAGCGAACATACTTTCAGTGCGATGAAATCTAAAAACTGAAACTTTATAGTGAGTCTAATAAATTAAGCAGGGGACTGTATATGCTCCAATGTTAGAAACTTGTATCAGGGGTTGAAAATAAGAAAAACCTATACACAAAGAAAACCTGTACACTACAAAAGCAAACATAAAAGATATTGAGTAAGTGACGGGGAAATACTGAACAGATGAAAATAATACTTTGAAGAGCTTCTAAATGAATTACATGGAACAGAATATGAAGAAGAAGAAGAACTGAAGCAAAATGCCGATCAAGAGTGAATAGAGGTAAGACTCAAAAATCAAAAGAATCAAAAAGAAATAAAAGAAATACTAGAGAACCTAAAGAAAAATAAGCGCCAAGGAAACGATAAAGTAACAGCTGAAATAACACACTAAACAAATATGGAGGTGCAGTACTAATTAAGCATTTGGAAAAGTTGCTAAAAGAAATTGGGAACAAAAATGCACACCGAAAGCTTTTGATAGGATGAAACGGAAAGAAATATACAAGGCACTATGTGAAAGGGAAATAGTGAAAAACTAGTAAGAATAATAAAATTGACACTCAGAAAAAACAGAGAATAGGGTTAAAATAAATTAAAAAGAAACAGTTAAGTTTGAAGTCAGCAAGGGGGTGCGACAAAGAGAGCCACTGTCATATTGTTGTTCAGTATGTGAAACCTTTAAAAAGATCAGAGAAGAACATCTAATATAAAATAAAGAGAAGAGGAAAAGTTGAATAAATGACAATTTACTGCATGGAAGAAAGAAGAAAATTAAAGAACAAAAAAAGAATGTACAAAATATTCAGAGACAAATAAGAACCGAAATACGAAAGGCCAAAAAATATTGGTTAAAACACAGTGTGAAGGGATAAAGTTGTTGGAACAAAAACACGGTACATTTAATACGGATATAAATGGTAAAATAAGCAGCTGGTCTTCAAAATTCAACACAGCTGACGAATGGCAAGATGAACGGTGCAATATAATTACAGATAAAATCAAGAAATATGCATGGACCAAATACATACAAGAACTCTTTGATGATAATAGGTCCGAACAACCTCCGTCCTACTCATGTAATGACCACTTACCAATCACATCAGATGAAGTGGAAAACCTGAGCTGACAATGCATATCTGAACTAAGAAAGCTATTTAACACCAACGGTACTAAACGACTAACAAAAGTATTCAATATTGAAGTCCACATAAATGGGGAACCATACGTTATATTCATGATCAACCTATTAAGTTCCGGCTTCTTTGCAGTAATTCCTATGGAGTTAATTTTTGCTACGGCATCGTTGAAGGCTCGTCCGTTAGATCTTCTTTACGTATTTTGTAAATTCTAAAATTGCAACAAACATTGGAGCAATCGGCCATGTGATGCAAAACGAAGAAAAATATCGAATTCTTTAACTCGTTATGCAGGAGGACAGGGACGCCGTCGTATCTCGTGGTTGAAAAACCTCCGACAATGGTTTGGGATGACCTTCGCGGAGTTGTTTCGCAGAGCCGTCAACAAAACCATGATAGCCTTGATGATCACCAACATCCGGACCGGATAAGGCACTGAAGAAGAAAGAAGAAGTTGGTTTTTCGAATTCGATGTTTAAAATGTCCCGATATTGTAACAGCCTTATTTGCTCGTCTTCTTACTTCATCTTTAAACTTTTATGTGTTATCATATACTCTAAGTAATCCAATAATATTATTTAATCGACGGTGGTACAATCTGGTGTACTTTGTACCAGCTTCAATTGGAAATGTGTCAAGATGATAATATGATAACCGGAAAATAATCCAGGTATACGCCCCCACCAGCGATTACGAAGATGAAACTGCTCAAGCCTTCTATGAGGGAATCGAAAGAGCTAAAAAGCAGGAACCGGCTCATTACAATCTGATAATGGGAGATTTTAACGGGAAACTCGGAAGGAAAAAGGACGAACAAGAAGTGGCAATCAGAGATTTTGGAATCGGAGTAAGAAACGAAAGAGGCAAAATGCTTACCAACTTTCTACTGCAACACAAACTATATGCAATGAACACCTTTTTTAATAAGAAACAGAATAGAAAATGGACGTGGGCTAGTCCAGACGGAAGAACTAAGAGAAAATATAATTATATAATACAGACAAAAAGCAAATTATTCAAGATGTCACTGTACTCAATAAACTGTCAGTAGGAAGCGACCACAGACCAGTAAGAGCTAGAGTATTGATAAACCTACAAAAAGAAATAGCAAAGATGATAAACAGTTGCAAACGCATAGTTTGGATTTCACCAAATCAGCCAGAAGCATACATAAAAAATACAGCCGAAACTTTACAGAGTAATAATCCCAATCCTCTTAGTATCGACGATCACAATAAATTAATAACAGACTCGGTTAGAAACGCACAACTCAAATTTTGCAAGAAAATGACACCAAAAGTAAAAAGATTAGCAAAGATACAAAAGCTCTCATGGAAATACGACGAAACCTAAACGAAAAGGGAAACAAAGAAAGAATATAGAAAACTAAATAAAAGAATTTCAGCAGAAATTAGAAAAGATGTAAGAAGATATAATACTAATGTAATTACTTCAAACAGTAGAAGAGAACAAAGGTTTAAACATAATGAAAAGAAAACTCGCACAAAGTAAAAAAGAATATACAAGCTGAGAGATAAAGACGGAAAGGCAACAACAGATAAACAAAACATTCTGAAAATAACAAGAGAGTTTTATAAAGACCTCAATACCAGCCAAAGACCACAAGATAATTTCCCGACACGGAGTAAAGACTCTCATAAATCAGGGATCGGAAATACTTTTACCCATTACTGTGTCAGAAGTAAGAGCAGCTTTAAAGGAAATGAAGAACCATCGATCGCCTGGTGATGATGGACTCGTTATTGAGGCAATAAAAGCAGGAGGAGAAATTCTATTAAAATCAGTAAGCAAACTGCTTAATAACTGCTTGCATGCGGGTACGATTCCAAAAGACTGGAACAATGCAGTGATAGTCTTGTTACACCACAAAAAAGGCGATATTACTAAATGAGAAAATTATAGACCCATCAGCCCCTTGATACATATGTACAAACTCTTTATGAAAATCTTAACAAAGAGACTAACACCTAAACTTGATTTCTATCAGCCCAAGGAACAGACAGGCTTCAGGGCAGGATATGGCACAAATGACCATTTGCATACCATAAAGATTTTAACAGAAAAGTGCATCGAGTACAACATACCACTGGTTCTTGCATTTGTCGATTACGAGAAGGCTTTTAATTCTGTAGAGTTTGAAACAGTACTGGAAGCCCTAAATCAAAGCCGAATAGATTACAGGTACACGACACTAATCAAAAACATCTACGAAAACGCTACATCAAGATACGACTACACGAAGACACAGAAAAATTCAGCTTGGGTCGAGGAGTTAGACAAGGAGACAATATTTCACCAAAATTGTTCACGGCAGTTCTAGAATCAATATTTAAGAACACTCAATGGCAAGATATGGCAAGATATGGACATCAATATAGATGGAAAAAGATTAAGTCATCTAAGGTTTGCAGATGATGTTGTGTTTAATCGCAGATAACTTACAGGATACAGTTTCTATGGATACATTTGCTTAGAAGTCTATCTGAAAGAGCAGGATTAAAGATAAACTTTGAGAAAACTAAACTTATGACAAATCTCGTAATGAGTGGAAATATAACTATAGACAATAATTACCCTACAACAAACAGACACTTACAAATATCTGGGACACGAGATCAAAATAAGCAGAGACAATCAAACATATGAAATACAGAGGCGAATAGGCCTGACAAATGTTCAGCATTTGGCAAATTAAGCAATATTCTAAAAAGTTCAATTCCCATGTGTCTCAAGCGCAAGGTTTATAACCAATTGTGTTTTGCCTGTACAAACTTATGGAGCAGAGACTTTAACACTCACGCAAAAATCTGCGAAAAAAACTCAGAGTTACACAACGAGCCATGGAACGTGCAATGCTGAATGTGAGCCTTCAAGACCACATAACAAACCAACAATTCAGGCAAAGATCAGGAGTTCAAGACGTCATCGAAAAGAACCACGACGCTTTAGTGAAACTGGGCAGGGCACTTAGCCAGAACACAAGATGGACGGTGGACAAGACGTATTGTGAAATGGAAGCCCAGAAACTATAAAAGAAGCTGAAGATGACCACCGACTAGATGGACCGATGATATAAAACGTGTAGCGGGAAACTGGCTATAAGCGGCCCAGTGTAGAGAACACTGGAAAGAACTGAGGGAGGCCTATGTCCAGCAGTGGAAGCTATGGCAGATTGATGATGATGAAGATGATGTTGGGTTTCGTAGAAACATGCCAAAGAATGTTATTCTAAAGAGTAACTGTGCTCCGGCAGTATGTTTGGTGGCCTACGAATGAGCAGTATTTCTCTTAATTACTACAAAGAGTCTTAAATGAATCGTGAAAATTATTGAGGTAAGTGAGAGATGATAAAAAATACTATATAATACTTATCACTAGTTTGCACAACACTTTTATGATAGAACATAATATTCTATTATATCACCATGTCTTTGTTCAGTTTAAAATAACATTATAGCTCATTAATTACAATAATTACCTACACGCATAACGTCAAACAATAATAATTTTCTGTGTCTCTGTGCATTAGTGTGTTTTAATTTATTAGCAATCTTTGTTATATGAAATTTAATATGATTCTGCAAGCTTTTCCTTGTGACATATCAGCTTAGATACCTCGTTCGAATAAACCAAAAATCGTAACCTAAACCCTTGATTCAAAACGACAGCCTCCAGATTGCAAAACAATTTCACGATACAATAATTTAATTAAAAAATGAAATTAAAAATCTCTATTTAAAATAGGATTTCTAAAATGCAAATGTTTGTGTAACTAGAAAACTTTATAAAAAGGCCACAGGATACCAGTTTAACATTGTGATAGACCCCTTAGTTAATTGAATCGTGGGTGTTTAAATCCAGATTAACGGAGTCGATTGAAGGAAATATTTTAATTATTATTTTGATAGGCATGAAAAGAGTAAAGCAAACCAGAAACATTGCTGTACTTTCGAATACAATTTTTGTGCTATTAGGGGAGTAGAAGTAAGTAAAAGAATTAAATTTGTAATATTTTTTTAAACCAAAAGCAAAACATAGGACGAAAAATTCGACTATGCCTGGTCAATATGTACTAGCTAAGCTCTGACGTCACAAAAAATCGTTTTTATACTTTCAAAAAAATTACTTTGGCCTGATAGACTACCATCCTTCGTTTATGTAAGTTTTTTCATATATAGGAACTTTATTTATTTTATTTTCCCTCTATAGTTTATTTTTATGAACGAGAGAGTAATTAGCATAATTTTAACTGGTAGCTCCGACCACTCCATGGGCGTGCTCAAGATTAATTGAAAAATTACTTTGAATAATTGTAAAAAATAAATGAATTATTTCAGTGTTATAAAGTGTTATGTGTATGTAAACAAAAGTGACCTCTTTTATCACACACTATATTAGAACTGACTGGCCTTACATTAAAAAGGGTTTTAAAAAATTCACATTTTTTTTAATTTCAAAAATTACAAAAGAGAAAAAGAGTTTTTAAAACCGTCTAAGGTATGTTAAATAGATGAATAAAAATATTAATATAAAACTTACAGCTACTTGTTACAAATCCAAATCAGATTCAGAAGATGAACTTTCAGAACCAAGATTTATAATAACTGGCTCGATCATTTTATCAGTAATATTGTCCAGCTTCCACATTTTTTCCTCTTCTTTAATAGTGTGATTTACTGCCTTTTCCTAGTTTTCAGGTTTTACATTATTTACGGCCTCCAAAAACAACTGTTTAATATCATGAATTTTAAAAGTGGTATTTTTTCTTGAAACTTCACTCTTTATCTGTGCCCATACAGTTCAATCGGGTTTAATTCACAATGATATGGTGGGGATCTAGTACTGTCATTCCACGATTTTTGGCAATTTCATCAATTCGTATTTTTTTAAATTTTTCTTTATGAAGGGCACACAACGAATAAAGTTACTTTCTTATAGATCCCGGATGGTACGTAATATTTTTTGAACTCAGCCAATTCTGCAAGTCTTTTTTTAACCACTTGGTTTGTGGGCAGTCTTTCTATAAGTCTGGAGTGATAACTTGCATTATCCATTACTATTACACAGTTCTTAGGAAGAAGATATATCATTTATTCGAACCATTCTTGAAAGACATCAGCGTTCATGTCTTCATGGTAGTCACCGGTACGAGTTGATTCAAAAGTTAATAAACCACCTTCAACAAAACCGTTTGAACTGCCAATGTGTACTATTATCAGCCTGCGTCCCTTTCCTGATGGTGGGTTTAAACCAGTAGATAAGTTATTTACAAAAGCGTGCCTTTGACTTGTAACAGTTTCATCCTGCCAAAATTTATTTGGTGTATGACCCTCGTTGATCCATGTTTCATCAAGATAAAATATTTTTCTTTTTTGGTTTCTCATTTCCTTTATGGTTCTTAGAAAATGTCTTCTCCATATGACAATATCGCTTCTTTCTAATAAAATAGACGTTCTGGGATTCTTTTTCCAGCGGAAGCCTATTTCTTTTAAAAGTTTCCATAACGTACTTCGACTCGATAATCCTTATCATCTCGAACTGAGACAAGAACTTTATCCAATGTTGGAAATTCTTGTCTAAAGAAGAATTCATGCACTTTCCGTCGAAGTCCTTCTTTAAAATGATATTCTATTTGAAATTTTGGTTTCCCTGGAGCATTACGTGGCATTTGAAAACTACCACATTTCTCTTCTTTAATAACTCTGTAAATCGTAGATTTCCCAACACCAAGTGTACTGCTAACTAACTCAACGGTCTCATCAACACTTTCACATAAACGTTTGTCTGTAAATGATTTAAAACAATTAAATATTAATGTGTTTTCATTAACTGTTAGAGGACCAATTTTTCGGCGTTTACACGGCACTTCCAAATTTTCCATAACACTAGTATACACAATAAACTGCACCTTGCAACTGAAGTACCTACTTTTAGTGAACTGTAAGAATTTTGAATACGCCACTTGGACCTTCCTATATACAAAAGGAAAAACCCACTATCACATTTTCTGTGGAATAAGTTTAGAAGGTAATTATCTAGTCAATTACTGTCGTAGATTCCTGAATTAAAGAATTAAATGTTTGATTGTTGAAACCCTTACTTCGTGGAATGCACTCATTTCAGATAAAATAAAACGTTTTATTTTATCTAAAGAATTAAACTTTATTTTGCAAATAGGTAGGTACTTATTAAACTTTTATTGGTTATATATAACCAATAAAATAAACATCTTACATTTCTTGCAAATTCATTAGTACCTGTTAACCTCCATCACTCCGACACAGGCAACCTTATTTAGGGATTAGTAACCCTCACAACTATTGTATTCTATTCTGCTCCAACCTTTATACCTGGTGGTCATACTCAATTTAAAATTGTTTTCCTATATACTTCTGTAAACTTGTTGACAAATATCTGTTTTTCATTGAGTCACTCGTATCAACAGTTTAGGGCGCGCTATCTCAGAGTTATTGTTTTATTACTCTCTCATACATAAAAATACACTATAGTTTAGGGTATCTAAATAGATAAGTAAATCAGAATACACCAATATTTATATTAGAGGGATATCTGGAAGATACAAAAATCAAAACGACGGCAAAAACGACGATAGTAGTCTGCTGTGAGGAATGTATTCAGCAAAAAAACCTAAGAAACTGTCCGCGTGATTAATTTTTCTGTATTTTCTGTATCATAGAATTTTGCTGATCTCTTTGTGTTTTTTAATATAGTTTTATTATTGTTTTGACCAATTTTTGTAAAATAGAAAAAAAATTTGATTTTTTGTAAGTGTGGTAAGCTGTCAAAATTATTATGTCCAATATATTACTTATTTGTGATCTACTTTAATTTAATGCAAGGTATGCATAAACAAACAAAATATTTCCATCAGATGGAAGAAAATACCCTATAAGTACAAATAAAAATATTGTGTTTCAAAAATACTAATTAAAAGAAAATAAAAATATAACCTTATTTATGGTCCCAATAGACCACCCTCGTGCGGTCTTATTATTTAGACGTCGTCGATCGGAGTGTTAAGTTTCTTCATAAATGATCCTGTACAATATGAAATATATGCTGATGACATAATATTATTCTATCATGGAAAGGTCACATCCACCACAAACACTTGACTACAGAACACGGTAAATAGGATAAAAAACTGAGCCAATCAATCCGGCCTTAACTTTGCCTCATCCAAGTCCAAAGTTATTCATTTTATCAGAAGACAAAACACACAATCTCCAGCCATTTGTCCGAATACGCGCTATCTCAGAGTGTAGATCAATTAAAGCTTCTCGGCATTATTTTCGATAAAAAAAACTTTCATGGAGATTCGAGAACTTAGGGGTAGCTGCCTTTAAAAATGAATCTTTCTAAACCACTAGCTCATTATAGTTACATAGTCGATGAGGAAACACTACTAAAAATATACCGAGCTCTTATCCGCTCCAAACTTGACTACGGTAGTGTTATGTCTCTAAATATAGTCCCAAATACTTCTCTTCGACTCTGTTTAGTAGCATTTAGATCCAGACCGGTGGAAAGCATCCGATGCAAATGTCGGTGAAATGCAATTCGGATTCCGCAATTCCATGGGTACACGTGAAGCACTTTTCACCTTACAAGTCCTACTTCAGAGATGCCGCGATGTCAGTTGTGATGTCTATATTTGTTTTATTGACTACGCCGACCAAGTGAAGATCATGCGAGGAGTAAGGCAAGGATGTGTGCTATCGCCGACTGTTTTCAATATATACTCCGAGGAGATTTTTAATGAAGCCCTCACAAACCTAGACATGGGAATCCGAGTGAACGGTGAATACATCAATAATATCCGCTACGCCGATGACACTGTGTTACTAGCAACCAGCCTAAACGATCTACAGGCCTTACTAGACCGAGTGCGAACTGTGAGCGTAACATACGGACTGAACCTTAATATTAAGAAAACTAAATTCATGGTTGTCAGCCGTACAAATTTAGATCCCGGGGCACTAATGGCAGGTAGCGAAGAGATCCAGAGAGTCGACAGATTCACTTACCTCGGAACTACCCTCAACGTACAATAGGACTACGCTTAAGAGATTAGATCCAGAATTGAAATGGCACGGTCTACATTTATTAAGTTGAGACCCTTGCTGTGCTGCAGTGATCTCAGTTTGGAAACCAAGATGCGGATAGTGAGGTGCTACGTTCTTCCAGTGTTACTATATGGAGTTGAAGCCTGAACACTGACGCAAGCCACTGAAAAACGAATCGAAGATCGCCAACATCTGGACCGGATAAGGCACTGCAGAAGAAGAAGAAGAAGAAGGAAAGCATCCACGAAGAATATTTCGAACTTCCACTTCGTCTAAGACGACAACAACTTCTACTGCTGTTTTTCGCTAGAGTTTCAGAAAATTCCATAAACCCCACAAGAAATCTCATCTAGAATAGGCAATTACCAGTTACTAATAATTCTAGAATGGTACCGTCCACCATACAAATAATAATTTCTTATTTAGATAATATCAATCTGTTGTCCACCATCCCTTTCAGGGCCCCTCAAACTCCCCCATAGATATGAAACTTCCGAATCTTAATATCGAATTATCCACATATAATAATAATAAAATATCCCCTTCCATAATCAAACAAAGGTTTCATGAAATACTACATTAATGCAACTTCGATAAAATCCTTTACTCAGACGCATCTAAGAATGAAGAAACTGTTGGCTGTGCTGTTACAACAGCTACAACTACTGTCAACCGATTTCGACTCTCTAGCAATTGCTGTATTTAAACTGCTGAACTATATGGAATACTACAAGCTATAAAAAATCCACTCAACGACAATAAAACTATAGCAATCTGTACTGACTCTCTATCATCGATGCACTCCATAAGAAACTTACATTCTATCCACCCAATAGTTTAAGAAATCCAGAGTAGGTATATGTAATCATTAGACTTCGGCAAATATGCATATTGCATATTTTGCATATTGTGCATATTTTATGCAAATATTTCATATTTTGGCATATTTGTATAAAAGTTTGCATAAAGTGCATAAAAGTTCAGATTTTTATACTGTATTTGAAAATTTTTAAACATACCAATTTATTTCAATTCTTGTATAAAATTTTGTAGTCATTTTAATCAAGAAATGATCTAAGTACGTAATCTCTACAGGTACAAAACATTTACAATTTCAAAGAAGATCAATTTAAGTAGTCCTCAACATTCTTAGAAAGTCTCGGTCACTAAGGCATTCAGTTATTGGATAATCGCTAAGGGTTCGCTCATTTGCATTTTATGATCTAATCCCCAAATCTATCTACAATTTATTGTATCTTAACAGCAGGTAAACGGCTAATAGTTTTGTTCCTAATTTAGGGATTTTCCAAAATCTCCCAGTTTATTGAATTAGGTACCTAAACATTTCTAATTTGATGCTCAGATTTGTAAATCATTTTTGTTTTGATATTCAAAGCGTAAACACTCGTTGTGCGTAACAAAAAGGAAGATTGTGATTTTATAATGCCTAAAACAACCAGTGCTTCAACTTGGATTAAACCTTTAAAGAGCTGTCTATGGATATGGGAAAAATCTACTGTTCAGTCTGTGGCAAAATTGTAAGTATCTAATATTTTCTATTAAATATCTAATATTTCATACATACAGGGTGTTTCCAAATGACACTTACAACGTTTGACTGTAGATACTTCTCGAAAAATTGAACAAAACGATATAGTTAATGAGGGGTCAAACTTATTTACTTTTCGAGATACAGGGTGTTAAAATTAAAAAAAAATTAAATTCTTTTAGTTAATAACAACAATAACTTTAAAACCAATAAACGTATTTACTTGAAATTTAGTACTCGTAGGTTGTTTTTAAATGAAAAATAGCTTCCTTTAGTGAGAAAAAATTGTCCATGGTACAATACAATGGTGTGTATTTAGAAAAATTTTTCACCTTTACTTTTTTTATGAAGTCAGCTATTCTAAAACACAATTATTTTTATTGTAATTGAATTAACAAAAAAAAAACTTTTGTTGAATTTTAAAATAAGTTATATGATGTACTAATGGTTAGTAACAAAAACTAATTTGTGGATTAATACTGCATTTAAAACACTTAGCGAGTGTTTTTTTTTCCAAACCAGTTATTTGATTAAACAAAAACACCTTGTATATTTTTATATTTTAAAGGTTGGGTTAAAATAAAGGTTTTTATTTTTATTTATAGATAGCATGTGAGAAGAAATTTCAGATAGACCAACATGTGAGAACTGCTTCACACATTGCAAAAAAAGGAAAAATAGGAGGAAAACATCAAACTTCAATGGCTAAATGTTTCCAATCTACTTCAAAAAAATTAGATGAGCAAGAAACTTTTAATGAAGACTTGTGTCGCGCATTAGTGTCTGCAAACATACCGCTTTCAAAATTAGCAAATGTAAATTTTAGTTCGTTTCTAAAAAAATATTGCAAACTTAATGTTCCAAGTGATCGGTCTCTAAGAAGAAATAATGTGAACGGGCTATACTCGTCGGTGTTAATTAATATTAAGGAAGAAATTGCAGATAATTATTTTTACATATCTGTAGACGAAACCACTGATTCCTCAGGAAAGTATATTGCTCATTTATTGATTGGTGTTCTTAAAGAAGATACCTTACCAAAATCTCATCTTATTTCATGCCAGCAACTTGAGAAAACAAATGCTTTAACAATTTCCCGTGTTATACAAGAAACATTAGCAACTTTTTTTCTTCCGACAACTATTCCTTCTAATAAATTACTGCTTATTTTATCGGATACTGCTCCTTATATGGTGAAAGCAGGACAAAATTTAAAAATATTTTTCCCAGATTTAATACATGTTACTTGTGTAGCGCATGGATTAAACAGAGTTGCAGAGGAAATACGAAAAAAGTTTCCTCTTGTAAATACCATGATATCCAATGTCAAAAAAGTATTTCTTAAATCTCCTATAAGAATTCAACTTTATAAAGAAATGCTACCTAACATTCCTCTTCCACCACAACCTATTTTAACGCGATGGGGAACATGGTTAGAAGCAGCTAATTTTTTATGCAGATCATTTTGTTAAAATAAAGAACATAATTGATACGTTAACAGATGAAAGTTCCCAATCTCTTTTGGATTCTAAACAAACTTTTCAGAGTAACTTGCTTTAACAAGAACTTTCATTTATAAAATCAAATTTTAGTTTTGTTCAAAAAACAATTACTCAGTTAGAATCACCAAAACTGTCATTGTTCGAAAGTACAGCATTAATAAAAGAATTTGCGTCATGTTGTCGGAACGTTAGAGGTAATATTGGAAAAGATATTTTAAAAAAAATTTGAAGCTACTATGGAAAAAAATAAAGGTTACCATATTCTTTCTGAAGTAGTCAGTGTTCTAGCTGGAAATATTTCGGAAACAATTAATTTAGAACCAAATGTTTTGGTTAGTTTGAAAAATGCTCCCGTTACATCAGTTGATGTTGAAAGAAGTTTTTCCATATATAAATATATGTACTCAGACAGTTTTTGTTAGAAAATTTTGAACACCACTTGGTCATTTATTGTTACCATAATTCTAAATAAGTTTATTCATACTTAAAAATGATGTAGTTACTTAAAATAAATGTAAATCTTAATGAATAGTAGGAAATATTTAGTTATGTACACTTTTTTTTTTTAAATAAAATTGTTACTATTTTACGATTTTTTTATTTATTTGTATGCATATTTTGTAAAATATTTGCATATTTTCGGGTAAACACGTGCATATTTATGCGCATATTTTCTACATTTTTATTTGCATATTTGCCGAAGTCTAGTAATCATCTTCAAACTAATGGAATTACAGTAACAATTGTGTGGGTCCTGTCATACATTGGTATTCCAGGTATTGAAAAGCCGATCTAGCAGCAAGCCTATTCTCTAAACTTAACAACAAAGATTCAAACATCATCAGATCTAAATAGAACACTTAAACAAAAAATAATAGGTCTTTGGAATGAAAGAAGCAATACCAAGTAAAGTGTTTTCCAACCAAACATTTTCTACCAGCAGCTGCCACTAATGAAAACAAAGGCAAATCGATTATTCGGAAATTAAGAATAAAAGAATAGGAAATATAGACCTTACACATCGGCACCTAATGAATTCCAGCATTCAGATGGGCTTTGTGCCAGTATTGCAACACCACGACTTCCGTAAAACACGTACTTCTTAACTGTCAACACTACCTCACGGCCAGAAGTAAATACAATCTTGGTAACAATCTAAAAGACATACTTATCTCAAATAGCAGCAACTATGAAAATGTATTAAACTTTTTAAGAAACACAAAGCTATACAATTTAAATTAAAAAAAAAAACGTGTATTCCAAAAAGTATACTGTAGCTAATATTGTCCCAAATGTAAAAGTATTAAAAATGGAAACATAAATGTAAATTGTACCTGTGTCAATGACCACTAGCAGTTGAGACACATATTTCGAAATAAAAATAAATATTTGAAATGTTGACTATAAACCTTCATTAGTTTTAGTAATAAAAAATTGAAGTGTACTATTTTTATATGCCAAAAAAGTATCTCTTTAATATACACCATCAGTGCATGCTGAATGTCAATGTTAACCCATGTAAATAAGAAATAATGATATTGAGTACATTCTTTTGACATACACAAAACTTAAGAGACTCATTACGCTTACCGCAAAATCCCGATATTAGACAGACTTCGGTATTTCACAGTAACACACACACATATACAAAACACAAATATGCTTAAAATAAAAACGCGCTATCTCAGAGTCAACATCCCTTTATATTCTCTATACCTACCAAAAACACAATAACAAACACCAATAACAACAATTATGAAAACCCGTTTCTTTGTATTCGGATCTTTTGGTGAGGTAGACAAAAAAAGAAACTTAGATCGAATTGCGATGTAAATATTTATAGAAATTTAATGTTAACATAAACGTGGTTAGAAATATATTTAAGTATATTGTAAATTTTGTAAGCGTCTTGTAAGGCATACATAATTGGAACGCGCTATCTCAGAGTCTCTCTTTCGCTCTCAATAAGTACTAAAACTTAACAAACAATCAACTGTATCAAATAAATCTTGTAAATTTTACGCGTTAGTAATTAACAAACAAAAAAATAATAAGTAAGTTTTTTTATATATCTGGATAATTTTAATTACAGACGCCAAATTATTAATTAAATTTTGATTATATCTCAGGGTTCTTATTTGAATTCAGAAATACCTTTGTCTTTAGTTAGTGTTCAATAATAAACAGAAGCAGAAGGAAATAAATAAAATTCATATTTGTTCAATAGAATTAAATATAATGTTAAAATCCCTTGAAAAAAATATTACAAGTATAAACAAATTAGTAAGATAGTTTTGAAACAAATTCAGATTTCTGCTTTAATCTGGAGCCTTCTAAAAATTGCAAGACATGACCAGACGATGATAAAGATGTTAAAAGAGACATGGGGAATCTAAAATTTGCATTCCACGACATGTCTATTCATCTAGGCAGAAATCCTAACGAATTTGTTTCTCGTACTCATACAGAGTAGATCCGAATAAAATGAAAAAGACAGAAAAGATTTGATTTCACGTTCAAAGCGTCTATGTATCTATTGATACGTATTTCGACTTAAAAAGTCTCATCAGAATAGTTATTCATAGCCGTTCTTAACGTGAAAAATAATCTTCTTTGTCTTATTAGAAGCAACAATATCATGGCTTCGTTATGGACGCAATAGCGACATCTGATAGAAAAATCGGTAAGATAGTTTTGAAACAAATTTAGATTTCTGCTTTAATCTGGAGCCTTCTAAAAATTGCAAGACATGACCAGACGATGATAAAGATGTTAAAAGAGACATGGGGAATCTAAAATTTGCATTCCACGACATGTCTATTCATCTAGGCAGAAATCCTAACGAATTTGTTTCTCGTACTCATACAGAGTAGATCCGAATAAAATGAAAAAGACAGAAAAGATTTGATTTCACGTTCAAAGCGTCTATTGATACGTATTTCGACTTAAAAGGTCTCATCAGAGCTGCCTAGATGAATAGACATGTCGTGGAATGCAAATTTTAGATTCCCCATGTCTCTTTTAACATCTTTATCATCGTCTGGTCATGTCTTGCAATTTTTAGAAGGCTCCAGATTAAAGCAGAAATCTGAATTTGTTTCAAAACTATCTTACCGATTTTTCTATCAGATGTCGCTATTGCGTCCATAACGAAGCCATGTTATTGTTGCTTCTAATAAGACAAAGAAGATTATTTTTCACGTTAAGAACGGCTATGAATAACTATTCTGATGAGACTTTTTAAGTCGAAATACGTATCAATAGATACATAGACGCTTTGAACGTGAAATCAAATCATTTCTGTCTTTTTCATTTTATTCGGATCTACTCTGTATGAGTACGAGAAACAAATTCGTTAGGATTTCTACCTAGTTGAATAGACATGTCGTGGAATGCAAATTTTAGATTCCCCATGTCTCTTTTAACATCTTTATCATCGTCTGGTCATGTCTTGCAATTTTTAGAAGGCTCCAGATTAAAGCAGAAATCTGAATTTGTTTCAAAACTATCTTACCGATTTTTCTATCAGATGTCGCTATTGCGTCCATAACGAAGCCATGTTATTGTTGCTTCTAATAAGACAAAGAAGATTATTTTTCACGTTAAGAACGGCTATGAATAACTATTCTGATGAGACTTTTTAAGTCGAAATACGTATCAATAGATACATAGACGCTTTGAACGTGAAATCAAATCTTTTCTGTCTTTTTCATTATAAACAAATTAGTTAGAACCTTGGAACTATCAATGTTCCCTATATTGTAAAATTAAACTGCGCAGCAGTCATAGTTGATCGAATTCTCTCTAACACATTAAGCTAGAAGTGACAGAAAAAAACGTGAGTCTGTGATTATTATACATAGAACTTAGAAAATTATTTATCGTAAACTAAATTCTACTTACGGATGTATATTTGGTTGGAGTTTAGAATACGCTAAATAGATATCCGATCAATGTTGCGCATAAATATAATTTCACGCAGATTGTCTCGATCGTGACAGTACTTTCACAATGTCAACTGATAAAATGATAATTGTCATTCCAGGATAGTATTTTTAGACATTTTACAGTGAAAATTTAATTTTGTATTTATTGTCATAAAAATATTTTAAATTTGCCGAGATATACCGAGAATGAACAAAGACTAATATTAAAATTATTAAATTATTTTCAATTAAAAAAAGACAGATTACCATCCTGCAACTGTCAAATTTATCAAAAATGTCAAGCAATAATTCTCGACATTCTTAAAATCCTATATGACGTCAAAATTAGTGACGCACTGAAAGAAGGGTTTGGGCAGACTGTAGGTACTTAGTATTTTTTTAGTAGAAAAAAAAAGTCGCATCCATCAAAAGATTATTAGCGACGAAACAAAATATAAATAACAAAATTGAATAACTAAAGTTTATAGAAAATATTTATAGATCTTAAATATTTAATTATATTATCATAGGAGCACTCCTGACCTAGAGTTTCTGCTAGAGAGTTCGAGATATTGTAACGATGTCTTTCTTAATCATATTTACCACAATTTATTAAAAAGTGTTCAACTGTTAATCGAACGTTACACTGATTACATATGGATGGGTTATTCTTTGTGAAAAGGTACGAGTGTGTTAACTTGGTATGTCCTAGACGTAGATGCGCAAGCACAATTTGTTCTTGCCTGTTAAGCGACGATGGAATCCACTGGGAAACATTACTCTTGATCTTATTCAGTTTAGAATTAGTTTGAGACCATTCATTTCGCAACAAACACAACACTTTATTGTTAAAATAAGCTTTTAAGTCACTGGAAACACACGTGTCTATAGGTTCCGAATAATCGCTTAAAAATATCCCGACGTATGACGGGTACCCACAAAAATTGAGCTCTTCTTTCATGTTGATAAGCTTGGGACAGCTGGTATTTTAGTAACTTTTCAAAAGGATGTTTCGGAAAAATATGTTTTAATGAGTTTAGAGAGCTAAGGGAATCTGTTATGTTCAGGGCTTTTTAAAAAGTTTCACAGCACGATATATAGCGTAGAGGTCAACTAAATAAGTATGTGCTACATACTGGGGGTAGACGAACGATGCATCTGTATAGATTTTATAGTAGTCGGGGTACTCTTCTAAGAGGGCTTCGAACTTAAGCCGAATGAGGGAATTGTTTGTACTGAATTTATCGAAATAGGTCAGAGATGTATCACAAATTGGTAAATCGATCAGCCAAGGCTCAAGGTATATTTAATGTATGTAATATATCGGTTTTGAAATGGTACAAGCGACTGAGGCTACATGCGATAGGGCGAGGTACATGTGGCGGTGATGTAGCGGTGGTTCTCCTAAAAGAGCAAAATGCTGGGTACCGGGGAAGTTGGAAAAGCTCCTGTAATTAATCTAAAACTTTCATTATGAATAACATCTAATAATTTAGGAAGAGATTGATTAGCAGTGGAATAGGCAATTGCTCCATAATCTAGCTTAGAACGTATTAAATATTTATACAGAAGAAGTAGAGTGGATTGGTCTGAGCCCCAGTTTTTGTTACAGAGAGATCTTAACACGTTTAATCTTTTATTACAGGAAAGGATGAGTTGTGAGATGTGATCTTTCCATGTAAGCTTTGAATCAAAGATTAAACCCAAGAATTTTTAATGATCTCTAAACTCCAGCTGTTTTTTATGGATTCTCAGGGTTTGGGGTTGTGGCAAGGAGTTTGAAGAGAATACAACTTCAATTGATTTTTCTATTGGAAATTGAAAACCTGTAAGGCGGGAGCAATTTTTGAGAGTATCTAAAAAGTTTTGAAGAATTGAGAACATTAAGGATATATTTTGCCTCTAATAGATACCACTAGGTCGTCAGCGTATAAACGGGCTTGTAATGGTGCTTGAATATTTTTGATTATATCATTTATTGCCACTAGAAATAATGTTAGACTGAGCATGGATCCTTGGGATGTACCATTTTCCAAATGATAAATATTTGAAAGAATATTATTTATTTTCATTAAGTTTATTTAAATTGTAAATAGAAACCAATTTAATTTGCGGCTTAATAAATATATATAGATCTCTTACAGTTTATCAGCTAATTATTGCACTATCACTTAACTAAACACTGTTCTTAAATTCCACCGTAAATTGCAAATTGTGTAGGACCGAAAAAAAACACAGTTAACTCTCAATTCTGAAATGTCACTAAAATATTCGATCATCAAAAACGTTCTAGCGAAATTCCTTCCGTTGAACTTCTTACGCGGAATCTAGATCAAACGCCCTAACAATCCTTTCTGTCTCTTCTGGCCATACACAACTAACATAGGTATCGCTCTAAATAAGACAGTTTGACCAGGGTAGATCTGTTTTGAGGTAAATGTGAGATGGAATGGATTTTTGCTCTCAAATAGGTCGGGAATATTAAAAAAAAAAAAGTTTAATATTTTAAAATTATTAAAAACCGCGATTTTTTCTACTTTCCCTACTTAAAGCTCTAAACAATTCAGTTTAGATCAAAGTTGTAATAAAATAAAATAGTCTATAAGATACGGCTGGTTAAAAATATTTTTATTTATTAAGATTAACTAGTTATATCTTACCAAGTGACTACAAGAAGGCTTTCGATAGAGTCAGGCGTGAACAAATGATGGAAGTACTGAAGAGGGCAGGGATTGAGGGAAGGGACCTAAAAATAATAGGTAACTTGTATTGGAATCAATCAGCGGTGCTCCAAAGAGATGTAGAATATACAGATCAGGTCAAAAATTTAAGGGTAGTGAGGCAGGGGTGCATAATTTCCAATACCATAGAAGGGCTGCAAAACTTAATGAATAAAATAACGGAAACAAGTAGAACATATGGACTGGATATAAACACCAGCAAAACCAAGCTAATGATCATCAGCAAGGAAAACATAACTGAAGCAAATCTGTATATGAACCAAATGAGAATTGAATGTGTCTCACAGTACAACTACTTGGGAACTATAATCAACGAGTCGTGGGCTAATACCTAAGAGATTAAATGTCGCATCGGAAAGGCAAAAAGTGCATTCTTGACTATGAACTCTGTCAGAGCTCATTTGAGAGCCATGACCTCGCCCTAGAAACAAAAATAAGCCTCCTTAACTGTTACGTGTACTCAGTGCTTCTTTATGGAGTAGAAACGTGGACATTGAAGGCGGAAACTCTATCAAAACTTCAGGCTTTTGAGCTATTTTTATACAGAAGGGTCCTGAAGATACCATACACAGATAAATTCACCAATAAAGAAGTACTTAGGAGGATAAACACAACGGCAGATTTGGTCAACATAGTGAAGGGCCGTAAGCTGCAGTATTTGGGACATATAATCAGACAATCAGGCAGAAATCAAGGCAGATATGAGCTACTAATACATTTTGCAAGTTAAAATTAAAGGAAAAAGGGCCCCAAGACGAAGAAGAATACCCTGGCTTGCTAACCTGAGAGCATGGTATAGAAAGACTTCAACACAGCTATTTCGTATAGCAATATCATCATTAGTCATTATAGCCAGAATGATCGCCAACGCGCAACGTTCGGAACGGACAGGCACCCAAGAAGAATCTTACCAAGTACGATATAACTAAAAGTGGCTTAAAATTATAGAAATTAATTGTTGTAGAAGATAGCCGGGAATATATATATATATATATATATATATATATATATATATATATATATATATATATATCCTCCTGAGACCTGATGTCCAATTAAATGGACATTTACGTTTTATATATTTTTTTGGAAAGAACTAAATTTACAGCGCCGAGTCCCACGGTCCATCGTAGTGTATATACAAGTGACCCTGACAACAGCGCGCCGTATTACTGTGACCACATTATAACTTAGTTAACCTGTTAATCTCAAGTGACAAAAATGGCGGGCAGTTATAGAAAAACAATTGATGGTAAGTAGCTAATTTTATTAGATTATTAACCTAAATGTTGCTTAGTCTAATAACTTAGGATATTATAAATGCATTCATGCGATGTAGTTGTCTTATCAAACCATTTTTAAATTGTTTTTTATCTAAAACGGGGATGTCCTTTTTTATGGACGTCAGGTCCTTAGGCATACATAAAATATTATATTAGACTTTTTTGTTTCAGCTGTGTTTGGTAATAAAAAATATTTAAGACCCGAAGTTGACATTGAAAGACTTCTTGAATGCCTGGAAAATTCAGATATAGACGTTTCAGATTCTGAAAACTCTGATGACGGCTTTGATCCAAATGAAGAATCGTATCAGCCTCAGCAATCAGACTCTGAGATAGCGCGT
>NW_027312934.1:0-24742 GCF_040954645.1 Diabrotica undecimpunctata
CGCTATCTCAGAGTACAATACAAAAAATCCAAAACGCTAATTGAATAATTAAATTACCACGTTAAATATGTATAAACACAATAATTATTGTATAAATACCCAATAATTAATACACAATAATCAATCATACATTATAATTAGAGATAGATACCTAATATTAGGCTTATGACAAAAGTAGACAAAACGAATCTTGCGAGTAGCATGCGCCTACAGGACTGTATCTGCGGCGGCCTTGTGGACTATTACGGGTTGTGTTCCTGTGCATGTGTTAGCAGTAGAAAATAGTCATCTCTATGAGAGAAGAGAGCATTTGACAACAGCTATAAAAAAAAATGGAGAGATCAATGGAAAGATGACAAGAAAAGTGGAACAACCAGAAAATGTTGGTCATTGAACCAAGATGCTGATCCTGAGCTTAAGGGACTGGGTAGATTGTCTGTGTTAGGGAGTATCTTCATAGGTTTAGAAAGACAGATACAGATAAATGCCTATACTGTTGTTGCCCAATGCTGGAGTGTAATAGATGTACAGTGGAAAGAAACAGAATGTATAAATATAATTTCCAGCGATTTCTGTCGAAGCAATCTTCAGTTGTTAGATCTCTGGCGGTCATTGCATCGTCGACATCGTCTCTCCAGGATCGTCTTGGTCTACCTCGTTTTTCTTATAGTTGGCGGAGTCCATTCTTCTATTTTTTGGCCATCTATTTTCAGGCATTCTCTGAAAGTGTCCATACCAGTTAAGTCTTTTGGCTTCGATTGTGTCTATTATGTCTAGATCGATTTCCATTTCTCTCCGAATATCTTCTTTTCTCACCCTATCAAGTCTAATGAGCTGGCAATATCGTCTCCAGTAGTTCATTTCTATGGCCTTAATTTTTGATTGGTTTCTTTGGTTTATTTCCCAGAGTTCGGCGCCGTATAGCCCAATACTTTCTATTATTGTTTTATAAATTCTTCTTTTATTTTCTTTTGTTATTTTTTTATTCCATAATAGTCCGTGTAGCTGTCTGGTGGCTAGCAGACAGGAATAAGCCGCATTTAAAGGTTAAAATAAGTTTATTGACGTTTGAGTCTTTGATTTTTGATCTTGCACTGAACTTGTTTATACTCCAACAATTAATAGAAAAAAGAATAGCTGTTGGTACCTAAGTACATCTAGCCTTCATTGACCTAGAAAAAGCATATAATACAGTTCCAAGACTTAAATTGTGGCAAGCTTTACAACAACTCGACATTAGTCCATACCGTTTAGGAATAATCACAGAAGTATACCGGTATAATATTACTTACCTAAAAATCGGAAATAGACTATCAGAGCCAATAAAAGTAACTAAAGGGACTAAAACAAGGATCCAATATGTCACCCTTACTGTTTAATTTATATATTGAGGCAGCCCTCCAAAATTGGAAAAACCACTGCCAGGAAACGGTAATCCCCATAGGAAAATGACGTGCTGTACTCCCTGAACTTTGCGCATGACCAAGTCGTCCTAGCTCAAGATTCTTATGATCTAGAATTTATATACAGAATATTTAGTTATCAATTCAGGTACAAGGTTTGAAGTGTTGATAGACGAGGACGTGGAAATCAAACAAGTAAAAAATTTGAATATTTAGGTGCACTCATTGCTAAGAACGGCTTGGGAAACCCCGAAATTAAACACCGAATTAATCAGGGACGTAAAATTGTAGGATGCCTGAACTCCTTCTGGTGGGATTGCAACATTTCCAAAGAAAACAGTTCTTTGTTATGGCTCTGAAGTATGGACAATTCATGCAGACCTAAAGAGAAGATTGGTGGCACTTGAAATGGATTATTTGAGAAAAAGTGCTAGAACATCACGACAGGAAAGGAATACCAACGAATCTACAAGAAATAACATAAATGCTACAGAAACAGTCATTGACAGAATAGAAAGAAGATTCAAAATGGTTTGGACAACTATTAAGAATGCCTGACGAACGCTGCCTCAAAAACTTCACAAATGGAAGCCCTCTGGAAGAAGAAAAAGAGGTAGACCTCGACGCTCATGAAATGAAGGAATTAGAAGAGCGATGGAATCAAGAGGTTTGGAGAAGGAGTATGCCTTGGGCCGGGAGGATTGGCGAAGGAGAACGGGAATACGGCGATAGCCGTCTCCAAAATATATTGTATTTACAAGTTGGATTAATGTCAAACTTGTGACTTCAATTGTGACTTATTCTTATAAGATAGGTAGTATTATGGAATGTTAACAAATTAGCCAAGTAAACATAAATCAAATAACGCGCTATCTCAGAGTATCTGTTTATAACTGTAAAAAACTGCAAAATAAATTCAAACGGTAAAATTTAACAAAAATAGTAGGGCATTACCTCAGATATAGCATCTTCTTATTGTAGTGCCGTCTCCACGAATGAAGGTTGGCTATAACCATTGCAAATTCGTCTCTATCTTCTGCTTTTCTTAAGAGCGTCTGTGTGTTTAACCCGGTTTTTCATCCAGAATAGTTGTCATCTACCAGGACCCCTTTTTCCTTCGATTTTACCCGTCATAATCAGCTGAAACAACTCGTACTTATCATTTCTAAGTATGTGCCCCAAATATGCTGTCTTTTACCTTTTAATGGTGGTCAAAAGTTCTCTGTCTCTTTCCATTCTGTGCAACACCATTTCGTCCGTAATATGATCGGTCCATGATACCTTCAAAATTTTCCTAAAAACCACATCTTAAAAGCTTTCAGTTTTCTCATTAAGTCAAAATTAACAGTCTAGGCTTCGACACCATAAAGAAGAATGGAGTGGATATAACATTTTACCATCCGATATCGGATTTGCAGATTGAGTCTTTGGTTACTCATAAATTTCCTCTTCTTTAAAAAGGCTGCTCTTGATTGCTCTATTCTTGAGCGAATTCTTGATTTGGGATTCAGATCTTGCGTAATTCAGACTCCTAAGTATTTCATTTTGTCCACTTGCTCAATATTTTCATTTTTGATCTGGATCCTTGTAATGACTTTGCCCCTCTTACTGATAGCCATGGTTTTTGTTTTCTTTACGTTTATTGTTAAATTAAACAGTTCCCAGTATCAAAAATTGTATTTAGTAACGTCTGCAGGTCTGTCTCACTTTCAGCGATAATGACAGCATAACTGATGTTTATATTTTCACCATCTATCTTGATCCGTTCTGTACAGTTTTCAAGTGCTTGCTTAAATTACTCTTCGAAATATATATTAAATAGAGTTATAGCATACTATCATGATAATATAGGTAATATATCTTTATGTCTATAAAAACATTTTACATATTAATTAGCTGAACCAAAGGGCACAACAATTTCTCATGATCATCACAGCAGTGACATCCAAACTGTTAGGCTGTATTTACAAACAAAGATTATTACGGGATACCAGAAAAAATTAAAAGTGCATACACTATAGAAAAATTTTACACTGCACTGCACTAGATATGTAGGCAATACAAGTTACCAAGTGTCGTTCTTATTCTCGTCAATGTTATTGTGAAGTTATCAAATCTTTTTTGCCTTTAACGGGCATAAAGTAATCTATTATGTAGTTGGTAACTAAGCAATAAAAACACGATAATTAAACTAGTATGATATAAAATATGATAAATACAATATTTTATTTGGCATAATTTAGGTATAAGTTATAGTTGAATTTAGTTTATTTGCACAATTTTTAGCAGTTGATTCACTAAAAAAAATAATAGACATTATATGTATTTTTTTTAAAGAACGTTAAAACTGAGATAATCGTGGAAAGGACTTAGTCCCGAGAGTATTATTTCTAAAGCTAATACAATGGAAGCTTTTATTTCCTCACCTGCATACTAATATAAACATTGTGGCAAGTGCGTCGACATTGAAATGCTCTTGAGATCGGTTACCGTAAAACAAAGGGCTTATACCCGTTGGAGATAAACAAAAATTCAGCTCAGAAACTCTTGGAGTATCTCGTTTCTCGCCTTTCACAAACAGTTACCCACTTTCTGAGGTTTATTTTCTATGAATGTAAAATTAAAATACCGTCAAGATAGGTTAAGGAAAACACTTGATTTTCTTTCTCGTATTGTTTTAAATTGGATCTGGTATAAGGATAATTAAATTAAAGTATTTTTCGCAAATAAACAGAAGGCTCCTCGAGAATAATTTTTAAAAGATAATAAAATATGTTGTACTTATAATTGAGGAAAATATAGGAGTACAAAAACATTTTATAGGAAATTAAATAAACTTGTTTAATTTATTATATTTGGAATTATTCTTAGACATGTTAACAACCAAACCACTCTCCAATATAAGACAGCACATAGGCAAATATGGTTCCTAGGAAGCAAATATTTTCATAATATTCATTCATGTGGTATATCTCAATCCTTAATATTGTTCTGAAGCTATTTTCTTGTGGCATTTTAAATTAATTAATATTTAAATGGGAATAAGCCACAATTAAAGGTTAAAATACATTTATTGACGTTTCAATTTCCACTTCGGAAATCGTTCTCAAAATAATAAAAAGTATTTTGAGAACGATTTCCGAAGTGGAAATTGAAACGTCAATAAATGTATTTTAACCTTTAATTGTGGCTTATTCCCATTTAAATATTAATTAATCTCAATCCTTATTCTTTACACTTACATGATATTATGCACCAAATATTCCATGTATCACGTCCTTTTCCATTAAATTATTGAGAATATCTTCTTTTTCTTCTAAAGGTGCCTATTTTCTAGTTATGTTGGTGGTCACATTGATCTATCTTATTCTATTTACAGCAGCTTGAAATAGATCAGTTGAGCTTAGACCAGTCCATTTCCTAACAATGGCTAGCCAGGATATATGTGTACGTCCAGAGCCTCTCTTGCTCTTAATCTTGCTTTGTAGAATCAACTGTAGAAGTCGGTAATACATGTCACGTATAATGTGACTGAAGTAAGCCAACTTTCTGTTCTTAACAGTATTAATAATTTATTTGTCTCCTCCTAGCTTCTGGAGAATACTTATGTTAGTTATATGGTGTATATATGAGACACTATGCAGCGTGCAAGTGCTAGTTCAGAGGTGTATAGATGCCAACCATCTTTTATAGACTCTAAGAAAGCATTCGATAAATTTAGACATGTTATAGTTAGTAAACTGGCGAAAATTCTTGGGCCAGTAGGAATAGATCACAAAGATTTAAGAATTATACAAAATCTCTACTATCACCAGTAAGCAAATGTGAGAATAAGCTTAGATGCTCATGAATTATACGAAATTTTTCGTATGTTTAGACAGGAGTGCATCTTGGCCCCAACACTTTTTAATCGGTACTCCCAGCATATTCTCAAAGAGGCACTTGCCAGGGTTGATGTCGGTATCACAATTAAAGGAATTAAGATTAGTAATCTGAGTTGTGCGGACAATACTGTGTTTCTTGAGAGTTTTGTGGAAGAACTCCAGTTATTAATTGACAGTGTTACTAAAAAATGCGAAGAATATGACTTAAAACTTAATATTTCAAAAACCAAATATATGGTAGTCAAAAAAAACACCGGTATACGACTAAATAATTACAGCATATGGTACTGAAATAGAAAAAACTGAGAATATTACTTAATTTGGCCACATATAAAAAGTTTTATATGGACGGAATTAACGGTAACCTTTTTTTTCGTCTGTATAGAGGGGGGGTCTGCAGTCTAGATGTCAAAAGACATCTCAGTCCAGGACGCCGTCTGACTGACCTTAGTGCAGGATTTGTTCTTCGTACTCCCGGCGATAGTTCCCGAGGTACTTTAAAATGCCCTCTCATCGCCAAGTCTACGCCGAACGCCTACCTGCTTAGCTGTCCAGCTGTCTTCTTTCCTCTTTTTTTTTTCTTGATCACTGCATGGATATAGGTGTGTACGCTAGTCCAACCTGATTTATTTTCAATCATTCTCTCAATCATTTCTCTCACTGTTATGTTCCTTTCTACTATCCATCTGTTCCAATCTAACATCGTATGTGTCACAGTGTATGAGTGTCTACAGTATAGGCATTCATCTGTGTCAGCCTTTCCAAACCTAGAGAGGTAGGCCCTAAAATACCCGTGTCCTGTGAGCACCTGCGTCAGGAATCCAGTAGCATGTCGCCACCGTCTACCCAATCTCTGATGTTCGGGAACGGCATCTTTGTCCACTGTGCCACATCCTCCGTTTTGTTCCATTCTTCTTGCCAATTTTCAATTGACGTTTCCCTTTCCTGTCTTCTCTCGGCAATAGTAAGGTTTGGGCCTCTTCTCTCATAGACCTCTTTTCTTTCCACCGCCAAAACATGTAACGGAACACGTCTAGTGATGGTTCACAAGGCTGTCGCAGACACAGTTCTGTAGGCGCATGTCACTCGCAACAGACTTATTCTGTCTACTTGTGTCATGAGCATATTTTCAATGATCAAATTTGTTTGTAAAATGTTTGAAATGTTTTATTACTTAGTTATATGACTAGGAACCCTATAAGGCTTATTCGCCAATACCCCGACTTTGCACAAATATGTATTTGTTTAAATAACTATTTTACTTTTTTTAATTATTTTTTTACATTTGTTTTACACATACAAACAAGTTTGGTATTACAACCAGATATTAAATTGGAGCTATTTCGTTGACTAAATTATACATTTACGGTTGATATTGTTGTTACACTAAGATTTCTTACTTCTTTATAACGTCATTCACCAGTTTTATTTCTAATTTAAAGTTTTTTTTTTCAGGTAAGTACTACAACCATGTGTTCACATTATTCCTGTATGTAAGTATTATTAGTCATAAGGTTGTTTGCGCAAGAAATGTTGGAGATAGTCAGTTCTATCCGATAGGATTTTGTTTGATTTTTTTAATTAAATACTTCATCCTAGTCATGCAAGATAAAGTTGACTGTTTTGGGTTCTGTGCCATATAAAGTCTAAAATTAGTCTCTATGGAACAGCTGTCCCTTACGGTAGCCTGCTATGATTCTGAGCTAATTTTTGTCTCTATTCCACATTACTTTATCCCTATCCGCACGTGTCTGTCCAATATACGTTTTGCCGTATATTTGACCGGATATACTATCGCACTGGGAGTTGTGTCTGGATTCAGGGTTTTTTCCAGTCATGTATGTTACGTTTTACCACTTCTAAGGTCGGCTTTGGAACAAAGTGTTTTGTCTATATATTCTATTTGGTATTCCCACTTGGAAAGATCAAAGCTTGGAGTGAGACTTATAGACAAAAAAACAAACAAATGAATCAGAAGCAAAACCAAAGTAAAAGACTCAGGAGAACATGCTGCCCAATTAACATGGAGCTTCACAGCACACAATGCCCGACTAAAGGATAAAAAAAGGAACCACGAAATACAACAGTGAAGGCCATGGTTAGGAAAGAGAAGCAGAGGAAGACCACAAATGAGATAAGCTGATGACATTAAGAAGATCGGAGAACACAACTGGAAGCAAGTGGCGCAAAATAGAAGACACTGGATTGATTTGGGGGAATTCCCCCAGAAGAAGAATTCCCACACTAGCCGAAAAATTACTTTTCTCTCAAAAACTCAAAAACAAATGTTGGCAAAAACTAAAATTAAGTAACGTTCGAGACCTTGAGTCAGATCCAATAAGCTTTTTATAGATAATAATAGGATAAGGTATGAGAAAGAGTAATGTTGTCCGAAAGAATTTATTTAGTTTTTCAGTTTTTAACAGCTTTGCAAAACTTCCACTACATACATAATTACCCTCGTCCACATGTAGCACTCATTGTGAAAACTGATTATCCAACACGGAGATTGATGTATCAGCATGGCTATTAGAAGTACCGGATTTTGATACAAGCAAAGCATGTGTGAGTTATGTACTGGAGATATCGGTGTACTTTGTAACGTCTTAGTTTTACTGGTATTATTACTATGCATCATGTTTATCATTATTTTATTCCTAATCAGTCCTATGTATTCTTCTTTGTTACATTCGTAGATATCACCGCTTGGGATATCTAATCGAAAGTTTCTACTTTTGAACACAGTGGCGGTTAATTTGTTCGAGTTTTCGGCAATTTTACAGGTTATGAAGGTGTATGTTTTAAAGATTTATTTGCGCTAAGTATCTAACCATTTATTTCATTTTCAATACAAAGCAATATTTACATTTATTAATTTGAATCAATGCAGATTGATTAATTTATTTAGAGCAGCAAGCTCGATCGATGGATGTTTGACAAACCAATATAAAGAGCATATTTCCTATTATAAATATTTTTTTTAAGAATATTTTATTCTTTCCAAGGTTTTCCATATTTTCCGGCCAGTGAAAACTGTATAGTTATTTATATTTCGACAAGCTACACCAGAATAAAAAAAGAGGCTTCCAGCTGCAATGGAAACCGAGATAATGTAAATTTTTCCTACGTGTTTCAATTTAAAGTTCTAATGTCGATAAGAAAATGGAGCTGAAAAAGTTGTCCTCTCCACTTTTCTATGTCGATCTTTCGAAAGAACCTTCGTTTCGAAAGGCTGTAAGTTTCGAAAAATTTCATGAAGTTTATAGATTTAAGTTTTAATAGAAAGTTTAGATTTTAATTCAAAATTTTTGCAAATTTTACGTCTTTATGTTTATTAATAATGGAGATATGATCTTTTAAAAAATAGTCACTGACTTCGTTTCTATTGGTTATAGAAGCTTTTTTTACCAGCTATCCAATGGTTGTACGTTTAAGTCTGTAGCTTTAAAAATATAGAAGGTATTACAATTGTTTATAAGTAAAAAACATACCTCTTTTTCAAACGTTTATTTTGTAAATAATTTCGATGAAAACACAACATGCATTTCACTTTTGAGATAGTTTAAATCTTAAAGAATCCTATCAAATTTTTTAAATGTGTCTAGCATCATTTATAGGGCAAGTTCAATAGTTTAAATAATTAGCCTCAGGGATAAATAAATTAAATAACTTTTAAACTATTTGACCGATCAGTCAGAAATTTCGCACAAATTTAAAGGACGGTAATTCCTCGATGCTCAAATGTATTTTGTTTTAAAAACATTTTATTTTGTTAATAAAAAAAATTAATAAAACTTAAAAATTATTGCAAAAAACTGCTTTTTTGCAAATATCTCCATAAATTATTTATCAATTTTAATTGAAAAAAATGGAAAAATAAAGGTATAAAGGACAAAAAATCAAATTGTGACCATAAATTATTATTTTAAAAAAAAACGCAAGGTAAAAATACGAGTACCTTTTTATCCATTCGTCATCTAGTAACCCCCACATATGTCTTAAAAGCTTCAGCTTCATCGATGATTTGTGCATAACCAGACTGGGCTAGTTATTGTTACAGAAATACGTGTCAAGATACAGTGTCATAAAAAATGTCTTATTTTCTTGGTCTATATTCCTAGATTTTTCTAATGTGTATATATTTCTTGCTTACATGACACCGCCCATTCATCTTGATTATTATTTTATTAATTGTTTTGACAAGTAATGGTTAATTAATAAATAACTTACAGATGAATTGTTACTTTTTAATATTTTATTTAAAATTAATATTTTTAAAAGGCAAACTTTTTTATGGCATAAAATTTTCAGAACTCATAACTCCAGTGAAATATGTTTAATAGTCAACGTTTTTCCTAATGGATCTACGAACATAATATATACGTCTTATTTCAAACATCTAAGTTTTAAAGTTTTTATACCTTTTAAGTCTTAAGACATTCCTTATTTCTCTTTTTCTAGGAATCTCGTTTGTTCCGAAAACATTAATTTGGAAATTGTTACATCGTCTATTTTTATTTTTAAACGACGCGACGTACAATATTTTATCTTTTTCACTTGTTATTTATAAGTTATATAAATACAAAAACGTTGACCTATATCTATCGTTATCCACAGCAATATACATTTTATGTAATAAATTACAATTTTGCAATGTGTTGTGTATTTTGTGAAAATTTACGTAACTGCATTGTAATAAAGGTTTAAAATTATTTTATAGTTTCCTTAAATAATAAATTTAATCAGCTCAATCTAATTTAAAGTTTTTAATTTTTCCTGTACAAAAAATATGTAGTTTAAGGACCGTTAACTTCAAGGACCGTTTTTAGAACGATAAAATCTAGTTGAATTTTCAATGCGTCAATTTTAATATTTAAAAACATTATTTCCAATTTTCAAAAAGCACCTAGTCAATATTTTCAATATTCATGCATGATAAAGGAAAGAATTATTTACGGCATTTTTATTTCTTCGTCCGTCTGAAAACGAGTACCTTATAACTCCTTTTTCAGTGACCTAAATATGTGAAAATAGCAAGGCGATAAATCGAGACTATCTATTATGGTGGATGCTCTAGGACCCACCATTTCTTTCGTTGTAAATTATATTTCACTATTTCGGCAACATTGAGTCGAGCATTATCGTGCAGAAGGATACCACCACGTGAGTGTTTATTTGGAGATTTTCCTTTTATTGCTTGATGGTTCTTGTTCAAAGTTTCACCATACAGGTTTTCGTTGATAATGCACTCTGGCTCCTGTAAACTCTATGAGCAAAGGTCTTTTGACCGTTGGAGTCAGACAGCTTACTAGTTGGATCAAAATAATAACACCAAGGGTTGTCGCCATCAATTATTGACGAAATAAAGTCATTCTCGTTTTAATTTTATTCCGTGATATGTTGCAAAGATAAACCCATTTGCAAACAGTTTTGATCCTCTGATAAAAGGCGAGAAACCAATTACGCAAAACTATGTGCAAAACTATGGACAAATCCCATAATAACACCAACATTTTGTGAAATTGCTGTGATGTAAATTCGACAATTTTCTCCAATGGAGGCTTCCACAAATGTCACATTCCTGTTAGTTAACTTAATCACTATCCACAGTTCTATATATAAAGGAAATACCTAAAGTATGAACAAAGTATATTAATTATTTTCTTTCTGACGATAATTGTAGTAGACCAAATTGTAGTAGAAAAGTAGACCAAAACAAGACAAAAAAGTAACCACTAGTTCTTCTTCTTCTTAGAGTGCCATATCCCTACGAAACGTCGGCGACTACTATGCTTATAATATTGTTATACTGATCTCGGTCTTGCGCTACGTGTAGCAACTGGTCCGCTGTCAAACCTGTCCACTCCGCAAATTACTCAACCAAGAGAGTTTCTTCCGTCCTATCCATTTCTTTCCTTCGATTTTACCGTTGAGAATTAGCCGAAGGAACTCATATCTTGGTCCTCTGATTATATGTCCGAGATATTCTAGTTTACGCCTCTTAATCATATTTAATAGAGTTCGTTGATGTCCCATTCTTCGAAGAACTTCTTCGTTTCTGGTTCTGCTAGTCCATGGAATTTTTAGTATCCTTCGATACAACCACATCTCAAACGCCTCGATTTTATTCATGATATCGGCGTTTAAAGTCCAAGTTTCACATCCATACAAAAGTACAGACCACACGTAACATCTTGTAAACTCTTCCCGGATTTCCAAATTTAATAAGTTATTGGATAATAGAGAACCACTAGTTAGTAAGTACTAAACTTAAAAGCTAAAATTTTTATGGTTAGCAAATTTAGACAAAAAAAAAGAATAGACTATTTAATGCTGTAGCTTATCCATCGATAGTAAAATAGCCATATCTAGCTTAAACTTTACTCAACTTCATAGCTATGTGTTCTGTATACAGCGGAGCGACATTACTGGCAATACGTGGCAAAGTTGTGCTATTGAAAATATATCAGCAAAAACCCACTTGTTTTCTCAAAATTAAACTTACCCCAGTAATCTGCAACAACGAAATTTTCAAGATAAAATTATTAGTTTGAAAGTGTGAAAACTCTACAAAAATAGGACTTCTGATTATCAAAACGTGAAACGAGTATTTGGAATTCTATTTCACTTACAGTATATAAGAATAGTATTTTCAGATTTTTCGAATGCTTATTTTTAATTAAAATTATATTATACAAATAAACAAAATATGTTTTCCATACCAACTCTCTCACTGCCTCTATCACACAAAAAATATAACTGTGAATAAACAAGATCTAATCCTATGAAAAATCTGGTTTTCTCGCCAGTGGCTAATATCCACTGTGTTTAGATTGATGGTCAACAAACAACCAAACCTATAGAAACTATTCAATGCAAAGTCTAGTTCAGGCAAGAAGTAAATATATTCATATACCAGTCGTTCTTATTTTAGACCATCGTTTTACATGAGTATGGTCTATCTTATAACAGTTATTTATGTACCAAGTCGATTAAGTTATTCTTTATCGAACGAGTCTGATTATATGATCAGAGCGAGCAAAGCGAGCGAAGGAAGTAACAGATGAGTCCGATAAAAATATAAAAAGTGTTTACTAACGTGGTGCATACAAAATTTCAGTTCCAACCACAAAAAATATTAAAAATATAGTCATATTTTTGGTAATCTATTTATTGCACAAATATACAAAAAATATACAGATCACTACATTGTTTTATTGACCATACAACACAATGGCAATCGCTGTGACATGTTACACGATTCCACCTCTATATTCATTTCACAGTAGGTACGAATTGTCGTCATTGTCACATTGACATTAAAAATGTTAAACGAAGTTCTTAATGCAGAAACAGAATAACAAAAGATTAGATATGGGTCAACTTAGAAATCCCGAGACAAAAGTCAAGCTTACAAATAGCATTAATAGTATTGCTTTAACAACCAATACTGATGATATTGAAAGAGACTGGATCAACTTAAGGGACGCTATATGCAACGGTGCGAAAGGAGTCATTGATGACTACGACCGGAAGAAGAAGAACGAATGGATGACAGATGAAATATTACAACTTATGTACAGAAGAAGGGAAAATAAGAATAATCCCGAACAATATAAAGAACTGGATAGAACTGTCAGCAGAAAGATAAAAGAATCCAAAGAGAAATGGTTACAAGAAAAATGTCAAGAGAAAAGCTAGAACGAAGACACGATAGTTTTAATATGCATAAAAAAATCAAGGAGTTTACTTATACTTATAAGAAAAAACAGTTTGGTAGATTAATAGACGAGAACAACAAACTTATTGTAGATAAAAAAGAACAGTTACAGACTTGGGCAAATTACATAAAAGATTTGTTTACGGATTATCGTCATATTTCTACGAATACTCTTGATCTGAATGGACCAAAAATATTGAAAAGTGAGGTGATAAAAGCTATAGATCAAACGAAAGATGCGAAAGCAACAGGATGCGATGAAATACCAGTCGAATTTTAAAAAAGTTTTTAACGAGAACAACCTGAATGTAGTATTAGAACTGTTTAATAAGATATACGATACTGGTCAAATTCCATCGGACTGGTTGAAATCTGCATTTGTGCCCCTTCCCAAGAAATTAAATTCTAAGACGTGTAGTGAATATCGCCTTATAAGTTTAATGAGTCTTACCCTTAAAGTATTCTTGCGTATTATCCATTCCAGAATACGAGCAAAATTAGAACACAGCATAAGTAAAACACAGTTCGGTTTTAGATGCGGTTTTGAAACTCGAGAAATATGTTTACGCCTGTTTTATCGACTATGAGAAAGCATTCGATACTATCTTACAGGACTTGACACTAAAGACATCCAGATTATAAAAAATCTATATTGGAATCAAATAGCCCACATAAATAATGGACATATGGTGAGTGAAAACGTAACCATTTCGTGAGGGGTTAGGCTGTATTCTTTCGCCACTGCTTTTCAACCTGTACACGCAACAAATATTTCTAGAGGCACTGGAAGAGTACAACGAGGGCATCAAGATTAATGGCGTACCAATAAGTAATTTTCGATATGCAGATGATACTGTTATACTGGCCGATAACATCGAAGATTTACAGATGATGCTAAATAGAGTAAACACAACTGGCAACCAATTTAGACTGAAGATCAATAGAAAGAAAACTAAATTTATGGTGATCACTAAAAAGAACATTCAACATATCGACCTGAATATTGAAGCCGAAAGTATTGAAATAGTACACCGATTTAAATATCTGAAATATACAGTAAATGGTAAGTGGAACCCAGACGTAGAGATTAAGATCCGAATTGAAATAGCAAGATCCAAATTCATCAAAATGAGAAAGCTCTTAAGCAACAGCCACCTAAGCGTTAACCTCCGATAGCGCGCCACGAAATGCTACGTACTCTCTACGTTACTTTACGGAGTTGAAGGGTGGACGTTAACAGCAGCAACTAGAAAGAAGTTAGCGGCTCTAGAAATCTGGCTGTATCGACGCATACTGAGAATACCTTCGACAGACAGAGTGACCAACACAGATGTATTAAGACGAATGGGTAAAGAGGTGGAATTGTTAATAACTGTTAAAAGGAGGAAAGTGTCATACCTGGGCCATGTGTTCCGTAATGATAAGTACAGTCTGCTACAGCTTATCGTGGAAGGCAATATTGAAGGTAGAAGAGGTTTGGACAGGAAGAAGAAATCCTGGCTGAGACACTTGAGAGAATGGTTTCAAATACCAGAAGCTGCGAACATAATACATGCGGCACAAAACAGAGAAACCTATCGTTTGATGGTCGCCAACCTTCGGTAAAGGACGACACATTAAGAAGAAACGAAGTTCTGAAGAAATAAAAAAATAATTAATAAAATGACTATTACGTTGTATATCGTCCAAGAAAAAGTGCAACTTGTATCATGATACTTTCAGGGTCATTCGATACGCGAAGTAGTTGATTTATTTATTGTTGCCTTCGAAAATAGACCCTTACCAACTGTTACAACAGTTAAAAATACCATTAAACATTTTCAAACTTCGGGATGTGTAAACAGTTGTAAAAAGTGTCATGAAGGTAATGAACCCCATGTTAGACTTGTCGATGAGGAGCGTCAAAACAGGGATATTGATATTTGTGCTTTTGTGGAAGCTACTGAACCCTGCAATAGTGTACAAATTGCTAGGGAAGTTAACGTAAATGCTCGAACTATCCAGCGAGTTCTCAAAAGGAATGGGTATCACTGTTTTAATATATAACCAACACAAGAACTGTTTCCGGAAGATAACTTTAGGCAGATAGAGTTTTGTGAATTTATGTTAGATAAACAGAATGAAAATGTACACTTTTTAAATAATATTTTATTTTCTAACGAATCTTCATTTTTATTACATAAAAAACACAATCCATCCATTGCAAGGTATTATTCTCGGAAAAATAAGTACCTCAGTGTTGCAGTGCGAACGCAGCATCCGCAAAAGTTAAATGTTTAGACTGGAATGTTAGGTGATGGATGGACCGAAAATTCATATTTTCGGTCCATTTTTTATCGATGAAAACCTAAACGGGCCAATATATTTGCAACTGTTACAGAATGAGATTATTCCGGTAGTTTGGCGCCTTTCCGTTAATTTTCTAACAGGATGGGTGTTCGGCTCACAACTCTAGAACAACTAGTGACTTCCTCAATCAAACGTTTCCACGTGGTACAATTAAACGGCCCGCTGGATCCTGTGACTTAGCGCCTAACGATTTCATTTTTTGTGGTTTTCTTAAAGAAAACATTTATAGGCATCAGTTTGACAGGTCCACAAACCTAGTCGAATTTAGGGCAAAAATACTCTGCAAGCATTACACCAGCCCTACTCCAAAATATGAGGAGAAATCCATATAACAGAGTTGGTTACTGTTGAGCATAAGGAGGTGGAATATTTGAGCCCTTAATTCATTAATCTGCTTTTCTAATTTTTATTTTTTGTTAGGTACATTTTACGAAAATTGTAGGTTCTTAATTAGGTAGTATTTTTAATGTTTCAGTTTAGGTAGTATTTAAAAGTACAAACGATTCTTATTCTGATGTTTTTCTTACGCGCTATCTCAGAGTTATAAGCTTTGTCCATAAAATTTGTACAATTTTCAGTGACAATAAAGCATATTACTTATTTATTTACTTATTTATTTGTATTGCTATTAGGGCTAAAAAATAACCAAAAAATTAGTTTTAGAGCATTATAATAAATATACCCCAGGGATGGAATTGCCATAAATCTTAATTCCTGTGGTCAACAAAACAATGTCGTTCTCTGTGTAGTCATAATAACAACAGTTTTATTTATGTTATGTTATATTAAATATTAATAAATAATTTCACATATTATTAAAATGAATTCCTTGAATTAAAAATGAGTTATCAACGTTACCGTTTATATTGGTAATATTACTACCATTAACAGCTTCAATTTCAGTCAACTTTTATAACAATAAAGTTTTACTTTACTGTTTTAAATAAGTAGAATAATAAATTACTTTAATGACGGTTGGCGATAAAGTGTGTTTCTTTGTATACATATTTTTAAATAATTTAAACACTAACTGTGTCCTAAAAGAATATTTATTGCATCGTTATACAGCTAAAGTGAAAACGTTTATTTTTCCTTAAATCCAGTAGTTTGTATAAATGTAATGATATTAAGTGATAGAATGGTAGTGATAACCATTGTCAGTAATATTAAAAATATTTTTAGAAAATGTTTACTAAAATTATCTTTATTTTTTGTGTACCTTTGTAAATATTTTTTATGTAAATAATAAAGCTAAAAGACAAACTATAGCTTGAATTAAAACGATTTTAACATTATAAATACTTTTTGCATTTTATCGATTTACACTTTTCTTCATTTAATAAACATTATGCAGACATTTTTCCGTTAATGCTTCGGAATCATTGACCCAAATACTGCCAACGATTACAAATTGCTTCTATTCATGAAGTAATGCAAGTCAAAGTGTCCACTAAAAATATCTAAAATTCTTTCCGTCTGCACCGCTATTCTCATAGCATCGCATCCTCAACCTCCTCTTTCCATGATCCCTTCTACGTTCCACGATCTGCCAACTCCGAGGCCGAGCCACAAGTGGTAGTAGGCCATGCCTTCGGACTGACAGTTGCGCTTCACCCCACAGTAGCTCGTGGACGCGTTTCACTTGTTTTCCCACTTTCGATTTTGTGTAAAGACAGACTGTTTCGCGCTGTTTTTCCCGTTTTTTGAATTGATTTTGAGGTTTTTTGACTTTTAGTGTTCATTTTTTGGTTGTGATTAATGGTTGTGAAATTGTGTGAGTGATACTAACAAAGAAATTCGATATTCTTGCTGCTACCCGCTGTGTTCCACAAAAAAGTATTTTGGTATTACAAAATATGCTGGTTTTTGCTTAAAATATCTTAATCTATATTATTATAAGATTTGATAATTTAACTACATAGGGTAAAATATTATAAAATGAAATAAAGCCCTGCAAATATTTACTGAACAAGGGGATATATTAAGCGTCTATCTTAATAAAGTATTTTATATAAATCCCAAATTACGACCCAAAAACGTTGTGATTAATTATTTATTAACAACAAGAAACTTAAAATATCTGTACAATTAAGCAAACAATACTGTCTAGTACATATATAAAGACGACTTTATATTTTCTTAGGTTACCATGTTGCTATTTTATTATTGGGAACATATTGAGAGCAACTGTTTAGAAATACGTTCATATATTAAATTTCTTGTAATATTTATCATATTTTTATTAACGATATTTTATATTCGAGCACACTAGTTCGCTCCCAAGGTCAAAAAACCCTCTTAATTACATACTAGTTCGCTCCGAAAACCATAACCTAGTTCGCTACCGTGGCCAAGCGGATTACGTCTTTATCTATTAAGTTCTAGGAAAATTAACACCAGGAAAATAGGTACTGCGGCTTTTGTATTTTATATCAGAAATTATATCAAATATTGGTAGTTATAGGTCGGTTATATTTATTTGAGAAAAATGCGATAAGCAGTGCTATATGACTGGTGAGGAACAGGATAGTACCGACCTACATGAAACATAAATGGTATATTTTATAAGAAATAGGGTCTATAAATTTGTATTGTTATAAACAAAGCTTAATTTTATGTCTTGATGATTTTGTGTAAGTTTAAATTACTTTGATCATATTTCTGCAATGCATTTTCTATAAAATGTTCAAACAATAATTGGTTTGTATACAAAAACTAATTAATAATTGAGCAAACGGTAGGTAGTGAAAGATAAAAAAATATATATTTAAATAATTTATAAAACCTTGAAGTAAAAATTAAAAGTTTATCTAGTCAACACTTACTTACATTATTATTTTCTCTTAAGAACTTATTTTCAAAGATATAAATATTGCAACAATAAGTAAAGTTTTCATAATAATTATAAATAATAAGTCCACGTTTTTCTTGAAAAATTGAAGCAGTAGTTTGGTGTTGAACATAATGTCGATAATCCCTACACCTGATTATGTAATAAAATATTTCGGGTAAACTCAGTATTGAGAGAAAGTTGTCTTGGCATTACACTTCGTCACTTTCTTTCTCTGAATCACTGTTCTCCACATTGATAATAATTTTATTTAGAACAGGAATGTTTTTAAGATATTCTTTTTACGTGCTCAATTGCTTTCTTCCAGTTATCCTCAGATATATTTTTAAATTCAGAATCTAGTGAAGTCACGACAGTGTTATAACATTTTGGACTTAAATTTTTTTGTCTCACATTATATTTCAGTTGAGACCATAACAACTCTATTGGATTTAAAATGCAGTAATATGGTAGTAGTCTTAAAGTTGTATGTCCATTTTTACATGCTGCATCATCAATAATATATTCCTTTACAAATAATTGTGTAATAAGTACCTCTACTAATTGGTCTTTAGTGTACCAATCTTCAAAATATAAATCTTGTGATAATAAAAAATCTTGCAATTTATCCTTTCTAAAGTATTTATTCGGAATTTTTTAAGTTGTCTAGAATGATAGGATGCAGTATCTAAAACAATAACACTGTTGTCTGCTAAATTTGGTAATAAGTTATTTTTAAACCACAATTCGAAAAGTTCACCCGTAATATCTTGATGATAATCCAAACAATTGTCTTTAATGTCTTTTGCACTTAATAGTAAGCCATCGGTTGCCCAACCGTCTTCCCCTAGACAATGTAAAATGTATATTCGTTTGCCCCTGGAAACTGGTACATTAATTTTTTCACTTTACATTGTCATTACTCCAACCTTAGCCAATTGTTTCGTAAGTGTGTCAAACCACGTTTCATCTAAGTAATAAATTTTTCTTCCGCTATTTCTGTACTCAGTTATCTTTTCCAAATATTCATTATGCCATTTTATTAAACGGACACTTTCCATTATAGTATGTCGTTTATTGATTGTTTTATATTTAAAACCATTTGATAGTAACAATTTTATTAAAGTTGATTTACGGCAATTAATAATATTTTTAGATTTTAATTCAGCTAAAATTTGGTTAAGTGTGGGTATAATATTACCTGCAAATATATCATAAATGGTTTCTGAAATGGGACCTAAAAGATGTTGCTCAATAGATCGATGTAGTCCAAAGTCGCTCCTTTTTTGTCTATTTGTAATGCCCTCCTTTATAATTCGATATACAGTAGTAAATGAAACTTTTGTTAAAGCCGCAGTTTTTAAAACACTCTCGTGCCGTTCCAATTCTTCACATAATCCATTAAACACATTTAACACAATTTCTTTAGCGTATTTCGATAAATGTTTTTTTTCTGGCTTTTTAATAGTTCCTCTACTTGGTCCAGCAACATTTTCAGGATTATTTGGTGGTAGAATTTCCTCATTTTCTTCAACAATTTCTACTTTATTATTCTCAACAATTTCTATTGCACTATTCTCCCATGGACGCCACATTTTTATTTAGGTACTTAATATTTTTCTGATAGCGAAATCGTCACTAATAAAACTCTCTTTACAGAGTTTAAACTAAAAATTATATGTATAACAATACCGAAAGCCACATCAGTCTTGTTATCGGTCGTTCAGAATTTCGTGGAAATTTAAGAACCTTGGTCAGCACAGCAGGGCTGTGACAAGAACCCGACAATCGAGTAATAAACTCATAAACTTTTATTGATAGGTATAAAAAGGGGCTTACATCGTCAAATTTTAGCAGTAGCGTAAATAAAAGCATTATTGTGACTAAAGATAAAAACAATATTTTGATTAAATGGACCTAACACGTATAATTATTTAAATATAATATATTTTTAATTGTACCTAATAAAATTATATTTTACAGTAATTATTTTTGCGTTTTTCCGAATACTATCATGTAACAAGGCAAAATATTAAAGAGGAACTATTAAAACAGATTTCATTTGATCTAAGCACATGGATATTTTGTTCGGTACTATTTTTACACCAATTGGTCTATCTCTTTAAATTTCTCAATTATCTGTAACCGGGCTATACATATTTATATAAATACAGTGATAAGCGCGCTAATAACCGGCAAAATAACGCAAACGATGGAAAACATATGAAGTTGTAAGACAAAAGAGATGAAACTAGTAGAGATGAGAAATTTAGCGATAGAAACCTATAAAAATTTACATTTTATTTACTGTTTCCCACCTTTAGTCGTATCAGAGGAGGATGTCAACTAAAACTGTCATTATCACAGCGGTAGTTTCCAAACTTTTACGTCTAAAGGTGAAAAACAATAAATGAAATGTAAATTTATAGATTCTATCGCTAAATGTCCCATCTCTACTAGTTTCATTTCTATTTATCTCACAACTTAATATGTTTTCCATCTTTTGCGTTATTTTGCCGGTTATTAGCGCGCTTATTACTGTTATGTATTTTTGAAAAATGTTAGTGATTGATTTAGAAATTTTGAATTGTTTTAAAAAATTACTGAAATAATTTTTGTGTCTTTTCTAAAATATGGGTATAATAAGAAAGCAATACAAGTGTAAAAACTAACATAATATGGGATAGCGCTATCTCAGAGTTACAAAATTAAACAAATATAAATTAAAACGAGGCATTTATTTCGCTAGGAATCTAAATGAAATATGTTTGACAAAATCAAATCTACTAATTTATTTTGCTTTAATTCCGCTATTTTGTGATCAACAAATTTTCGACGTTCTAGAAGTACTTTTCGGTACACATTTTTTGGTTTCACAAAACTTCGTATTTTTATAAAAATTGTCAATTAAATAACTTTTAAAACTTCTAAAAATTGAAATATATTACGGTGCGGATTGTAAAATAACGAATTAAATTTAGAATGGAGACTTTCACAGACATTGGTTGTACGCTCAAGTGATGAACTGTTTTCGGCCCACATCTCAAGAGGGAAGTCTGCCTCTTGAGAAATATAGTTGTCCACCAAGTAGACAGCAAATTGTTGTACAGCTTGGTGTTGTGGTGGTAATATTTCACTAAAGTCTAAAGCAAAACAATTACCCACTTCTAATGAATCTAGGAAAGGTAGACCAAACATATTATGTTTTTTTTCTCTACCATGATTGTCCGAGATGAAACCTACATCTTTTTATTTTCGCAGATGGAAACACTTTACTTACAGCTGCATGGATCGCTTTTTCGAAATCGGCATACACAACCTTGGGACTAAAATTGAAGTTCAATTTTTGACACTCCGTCTTTAAACAATTTAAGGCAGTTACATATATATGAGTTTGTTAACTTATTTAAAAACAAAAAGAATGCCAACGGCACATAGTGTCCATTTTCTAGTCCGTGAACTGTAAATAGTTGAATAAAAAGTTTAGTGCAGTATTTAAAAGTTCCATCAACATAAATTGTTTCTAATTTATTTAAAAATGTTAAGATGCACAAGAAAAAGCAACAAATTTTGTTACCGAATGATTTTTCAATAAAAATTGTTCGTTTTGGTTGGTTGTCACTTTCACGGAGTTTAACGAGTCATGTACTTCCTGCGCGCACTTCCGAATTTTGGGAATAACTTGTTTTCTGCCATTATAAATATTTTTTTATTCAAATACATCTTCCACAGTAAGACTTTTAGTGCCTGTTTGTTTAATTTCGCTGTATATTAACTTCAATGGGTTTTCACACAAATCATCCATTGCCTTCTGCTTAACAATACTACTTAATTTTTGCCGGTTTAACATTGTTTTTGATATACTTTAATGGGTATGGTTATGACTACATTCGACTACACTGTTACAAATATTTTAAGTTTTAACAAATGCTTTGCAACTTCTTTCTACACACTGGAAACATTTGATATTATTAGCAAGCATTTTACGGAAGTTATACTTGTAATTGTCAATAACTAACATTGACTTGCCCTTTTCACTTAACATTTCACTTACTTCAGATTTCTCCATCGTGAACTAGGTATAACGACATTCAAACTGAAACTAAAGTAATAATATGAAAAAGACAGAAAAGATTTGATTTCACGTTCAAAGCGTCTATGTATCTATTGATACGTATTTCGACTTAATAAGTCTCATCAGAATAGTTATTCATAGCCGTTTTTAACGTGAAAAATAATTTTCTCTGTCTTATTAGGAAGCAACAATAACATGGCTTCGTTATGGACGCAATAGCGACATCTGATAGAAAAATCGGTAAGATAGTTTCGAAACAAATTCAGATTTCTGCTTTAATCTGGAGCCTTCTAAAAATTTCAAGGCATGGCCAGACGATGATAAAGATGTTAATAGATCTGGATCTGAATTTGTTTCGAAACTATCTTTCTATCAGATGTCGCTATTGCGTCCATAACGACGCCATGTTATTGTTGCTTCCTAATAAGACAGAGAAGATTATTTTTCACGTTAAGAACGGCTATGAATAACTATTCTGATGAGACTTATTAAGTCGAAATACGTATCAATAGATACATAGAAGCTTTGAACATGAAATCAAATCTTTTCTGTCTTTTTCATTTTATTCGATCTACTCTGTATGAGTACGAGAAACAAATTCGTTAAGGATTTCTGCTTATAGAATAGACATGTCGTGGAATGCAAATTTTAGATTCCCCATGTCTCTATTAACATCTTTATCATCGTCTGGCATGCCTTGCAATTTTTAGAAGGCTCCAGATTAAAGCAAAAATCTGAATTTGTTTCGAAAATATCTTACGATTTTTAAAGTAATAATGTTAAGATTCGCACCACCCCTATTTCTTATAATAAAATTTTAGGTAGACTACTAATTACCTACCAATATTTTCAAAGATCGATTTTCAAAGTCGATCGGATAGCCAAGCGGGCTGGGCGGCTGGCTTCTCCTTCGCTTCACTGCGAGAGATGTCAGTTCGATCCCAGCACGGTGACAGAAAAACAAAAAGGCTAACGCAGCAGTTTAAAATTCTAAAATGAATCTGCGCTTAGTCTAGAATATGCTGGTATCTGATCGGCCTATGGTGGAGCAGTACGGCAAGAGATAAGGGCTTGCGGCTCGGTGATACTCCTCCATAGATCCCTACAGGAAGGGCGTGTGCCGCCTAAATACCGGGTATATATATATATATATATATATATATATATATATATATATATATATATTTTCAAAGAAATATATCAATTGCAACGTCTGATACGGAAAACCCAATCAAATATTAGGCAAGGGAATATGAGCTCTAACAGTATAGTACTTTTAGTGATATTATCGTTATAATTTTAATATTTTTTAAGTAAGAAGTAGTGTTATATAGTAGCATTGTTTAAAAAAGACTCATTCTTTTTTAAACAATGATGGTAGTGTTGTATTAATAGGTAAATACAAACTTTGAGAAGACATTATTCAAATATCTTTTCTAAGTATTGTTCTGAAGCTATTTTCTGGTGACATTTTAAAGTAATTACCATTTAAATGGGAATAAGCCAGAATTAAAGGTTAAAGTACGTTTATTGACGTTTCAATTTCCACTTCGGAAATCGTTCTCAAAATACAATTTACTAATGTTTGTATTTTGAGAACGATTTTCGAAGTGGAAATTAAAACGTTAATAAACGTACTTTAACCTTTAATTGTGGCTTATTCCCATTTAAATAGTAATTATCTTTTCTAAGAAATATATGGCCGGAGCGAATTTACCTATGCCCCTTTTCTGTGAGGTATTAAAATCTGACCGCGGGAGCGAACTAGTATACACCCATTTTTATGTCTAATTAAATTAAAGTTACTTTGAAGTAGTTACTTAGTTTTGTTTGGTTAATAGCGGGAATTTTGTTTTACTTTTTTATATCTAGTCGGGTTAGCATTCCCTAATATCTTTTTTATTTTTATCTTATCTTAGCTTTTCTCTATATCGACTTATATTTAAAATAATACTACCAATTTTTTGAATGTTAGGCGCAGGTCAAATGAGTCGTTTTATTCTTCTGTTATGATCATTGGTTTTTAGTTATTCTCCAATTAGTATTTCTCTGTAGGTATATATTTATTGCTGCTATATTTAATTCCCTAGACAACCATAATATGTTCATTATATTTTTTTCTCATTTAGGACTTTCTCCAGAGAACAAATCTTTTTTCGGAAATAATAAAAAATAGTGTCAACTGGAAGCTATAGTCCTTTTCCATCATATTGATAGCACATTATGTATGCAAATCCTCAACAGGTCAAAAAACCATAGGCGTCACCATATACTTGTTTTAAAATAAATAAAAAAAATTAATATTTTAAGATGCCGTCAACAATTCATTATCTTTTAAAACATCTTCTGTAAAATAAGTGTTCACTAATCTCACTATACCTTTTTTGTGCGTAAAAAAACGTCGGTATATATGCCACACGATTATTGTTAATTATACAAGGGTGATTAACGAGAGAATTCAATGTTTCACGACTCTGAGAT